>NC_135202.1:0-303030 GCF_050948175.1 Xylocopa sonorina | reverse complement strand
GAATCGTAGACGAGGAATGCATAACACTTCGCAATGAATATTATATCTTATCATGACACATAGATATGAGATGCAATATCTCGTTTTAAGAAGCATTTGAACTCTATTGCTTCGATACGTAGACATCTGCAAACGCTATTTCCTTGCAAGGAAGTGTCGCATTTACATTCATTTGAAGTGTAGACGAGGAATACATAGCACTTCGCAAATCATGTTATATCTTACCATGAAACATAGAAATGAGATGCGATATCGCGTTTTAAGAATCATATGAACTCTATTGCTACGATACTTAGACATCTGCAATCGCTATTTCCTTGCAGGGAAGTGTCGCATTTACTTTCATTTGGATCGCAGACGAGGAATGCATAACACTTCGCAATGAATATTATATCCTACCATGAAACATAGAAATGAGATGCGATATCGCGTTTTAAGAATCATAAGAACTCTATTGCTACGATACGTAGACATCTGCAAACGCTATTTCCTTGCAAGGAAGTGTCGCATTTACATTCATTTGAAGTGTAGACGAGGAATACATGACACTTCGCAAATCATATTATATCTTACCATGAAACATAGAAATGAGATCCGATATCGCGTTTTAAGAAGCATTAGAACACCATTGCTACGACAGGTAGACATTTGCAAACGCTATTTCCTTGCAAGGAAGTGTCGCATTTACATTCATTTGAAGTGTAGACGAGGAATACATGGCACTTCGCAAATCATATTATATCTTACCATGAAACGTAGAAATGAGATGCGATATCGCGTTTTAAGTATCATAAAAACTCTATTGCTACGATACGTAGACATCTGCAAACGCTATTTCCTTTCAAGGAAGTGTCGCATTTACATTCATTTGAAGTGTAGACGAGGAATACATGACACTTCGCAAATCATATTATATCTTACCATGAAACATTGAAATGAGATGCGATATCGCGTTTTAAGAATCATAAGAACTCTATTGCTACGATACGTAGACATCTGCAAATGCTATTTCCTTGCAAGGAAGTGTCGCATTTACGTTGATTTGAATCGCAGACGAGGAATGCATAACACTTCGCAATGAATATTATATCTTATCATGACACATAGATATGAGATGCGATATCGCGTTTTAAGAATCATAAGAACTCAATTGCTACGATACGTAGACATCTGCAAACGCTATTTCCTTTCAAGGAAGTGTCGCATTTACATTCATTTGAAGTGTAGACGAGGAATACATGACACTTCGCAAATCATATTATATCTTACCATGAAACATTGAAATGAGATGCGATATCGCGTTTTAAGAATCATAAGAACTCTATTGCTACGATACGTAGACATCTGCAAATGCTATTTCCTTGCAAGGAAGTGTCGCATTCACATTCATTTGATGTGTAGACGAGGAATACATAACACTTCGCGAATCATATTATATCTTACCATGAAACATTGAAATGAGATGCGATATCGCGTTTTAAGAATCATAAGAACTCTATTGCTACGATACGTAGACATCTGCAAATGCTATTTCCTTGCAAGGAAGTGTCGCATTCACATTCATTTGAAGTGTAGACGAGGAATACATAACACTTCGCAAATCATATCATATCTTACCATGAAACATTGAAATGAGATGCGATATCGCGTTTTAAGTATCATAAGAACTCTACAGTTACGATACGTAGACATCTGCAAACGCTATTTCCTTGCAAGGAAGTGTCGCATTTACGTTGATTTGAATCGCAGACGAGGAATGCATAACACTTCGCAATGAATATTATATCTTATCATGACACATAGATATGAGATGCGATATCGCGTTTTAAGAAGCATTTGAACTCTATTGCTTCGATACGTAGACATCTGCAAACGCTATTTCCTGGCAAGGAAGTGTCGCATTTACATTCATTTGAAGTGTGGACGAGGAATACATGACACTTCGCAAATCATATTATATCTTACCATGAAACATATACATGAGATGCGAAATCGCGTTTTAAGAATCATAAGAACTCTATTGCTACGATACGTAGACATCTGCAAACGCTATTTCCTTGGAAGGAAGTGTCGCATTTACATTCATTTGAAGTGCAGACGAGGAATACATGACACTTCGCAAATCATATTATATCTTACCATGAAACAGAAATGAGATGCGATATCGCGTTTTAAGTATCATAAGAACTCCATTGCTACGATACGTAGACATCTGCAAACGCTATTTCCTTGCAAGGAAGTGTCGGATTTACACTCATTTGAATCGTATACGAGGAATGCATAACACTTCGCAATGAATATTATATCTTATCATGAAACATAGATATGAGGTACAATATCTCGTTTTAAGAAGCATTTGAACTCTTTCGCTACGATACCTAGACATCTGCAGACGCTATTTCCTGGCAAGGAAGTGTCGCACTTACATTCATTTGAAGTGTAGACGAGGAATACATGACACGTCACAAATCATATTATATCTTACCATGAAACATAGAAACGAAATGCGATATCGCGTTTTAAGAAGCATCAGAACTCTGTTGCTACGATAGGTAAACATCTGCAAACGCTATTTCCTTGCAAGGAAGTGTCGCATTTACATTCATATGAAGTGTAGACGAGGAATACATAACACTTCGCAAATCATATTATATCTTACCATGAAACATAGAAATGAGATGCGATATAGCGTTTTAAGAAGCATTTCAACTCTATTGCTTCGATACGTAGACATCTGCAAACGCTATTTCCTTGCAAGGAAGTGTCGCATTTACATTAATTTGAATCGTAGACGAGGAATGCATAACACTTCGCAATGAATATTATATCTTATCATGATACATAGATATGAGATGCAATATCTCGTTTTAAGAAGCATTTGAACTCTATTGCTTCGATACGTAGACATCTGCATACGCTATTTCCTTGCAATGAAGTGTCGCATTTACATTCATTTGAAGTGTAGACGAGGAATACATGACTCTTCGCAAATCATATTATATCTTACCATGAAACATAGAAATGAGATGCAATATCGCGTTCTAAGCAGCATCAGAAATCCATTGCTACGATACGTAGACATCTGCAAACGCTATTTCCTTGCAAGGAAGCGTCGCATTTACATTCATATGAAGTGTAGACGAGGAATACATAACACTTCACAAATCATATTATATCTTACCATGAAACATAGAAATGAGATGCGATATCGCGTTTTAAGAAGCATCAGAAATCTATCGCTACGATACCTAGACATCTGCAGACACTATTTCCTAGCAACGAAGTGTCGCATTTACATTCATTTGAAGTGTAGACGAGGAATACATAACACTTCGCAAATCATATTATATCTTACCATGAAACTTAGAAATGAGATGCGATATCGCGTTTTAAGAATCATAAGGACTCTATTGCTACGATACGTAGACATCTGCAAACGCTATTTCCTTGCAAGGAAGTGTCGCATTTACGTTCATTTGAATCGTAGACGAGGAATGTATAACACTTCGCATTGAATAATATATCTTATCATGAAACATAGATATGAGATGCAATATCTCGGTTTAAGAAGCATTTGAACTCTATTGCTTCGATACGTAGACATCTGCAAACGCTATTTCCTTGCAAGGAAGTGTCGCATTTACATTCATATGAAGTGTAGACGAGGAATACATAACACTTCACAAATCATATTATATCTTACCATGAAACATAGAAATGAGATGCGATATCGCGTTTTAAGAAGCATCAGAACTCTATCGCTACGATACCTAGACATCTGCAGACACTATTTCCTAGCAACGAAGTGTCGCATTTACATTCATTTGAAGTGTAGACGAGGAATACATAACACTTCGCAAATCATATTATATCTTACCATGAAACTTAGAAATGAGATGCGATATCGCGTTTTAAGAAGCATCAGAACTCTATCGCTACGATACCTAGACATCTGCAGACACTATTTCCTAGCAACGAAGTGTCGCATTTACATTCATTTGAAGTGTAGACGAGGAATACATAACACTTCGCAAATCATATTATATCTTACCATGAAACATAGAAATGAGATGCGATATCGCGTTTTAAGAATCATAAGAACTCTATTGCTACGATACGTAGACATCTGCAAACGCTATTTCCTTGCAAGGAAGTGTCGCATTTACATTCATTTGAATCGTAGACGAGGAATGTATAACACTTCGCAATGAATAATATATCTTATCATGAAACATAGATATGAGATGCAATATCTCGATTTAAGAAGCATTTGAACTCTATTGCTACGATACCTAGACATCTGCAAACACTATTTCCTTGCAAGGAAGTGTCGCATTTACACTCATTTGAATCGTATACGAGGAATGCATAACACTTCGCAATGAAAATTATATCTTATCATGAAACATAGATATGAGATGCAATATCTCGTTTTAAGAAGCATTTGAACTCTATTGCTACGATACCTAGGCATCTGCAGAAGCTATTTCCTGGCAAGGAAGTGTCGCATTTACATTCACTTGAAGTGTAGACGAGGAATACATGACACTTCGCAAATCATATTATATCTTACCATGAAACATAGATATGAGATGCGATATCGCGTTTTAAGAAGCATTAGAAATCTATCGCTACGATACGTAGACATCTGCAATAGCTATTTCCTTGCAAGGACGTGTCGCATTTACTTTCATTTGAAGTGTATATCTCGTTTTAAGAAGCATTTCAACTCTATTGCTTCGGTACGTAGACATCTGCAAACGCTATTTCCTTGCAAGGAAGTGTCGCATTCACATTCATTTGAAGTGTAGACGAGGAATACATAACACTTCGCAAATCATATTATATCCTACCATGAAACATAGAAATGCGGCGCGATATCGCGTTTTAAGAAGCATTAGAACTCTATCGCTACGATACCTAGACATCTCCAGACACTATTTCCTAGCAAGGAAGTGTCGCATTTACATTCATTTGAAGTGTAGACGAGGAATACATAACACTTCGCAAATCATATTATATTCTACCATAAAACATAGAAGTGAGATGCGATATCGCGTTTTAAGAATCATAAGAACTCTATTGCTACGATACGTAGACATCTGCAAGCGCTATTTCCTAGCGAGGAAGTGTCGCATTTACACTCATTTGAATCGTATACGAGGAATGCATAACACTTCGCAATGAATATTATATCTTATCATGAAACATAGATATGAGATGCAATATCTCGTTTTAAGAAGCATTTGAACTCTATTGCTACGATAGCTAGACATCTGCAAACACTATTTCCTTGCAAGGAAGTGTCGCATTTACACTCATTTGAATCGTATACGAGGAATGCATAACACTTCGCAATGAATATTATATCTTATCATGAAACATAGATATGAGATGCAATATCTCGTTTTAAGAAGCATTTGAACTCTATTGCTACGATACCTAGACATCTTCAGACGCTGTTTCCTAGCAAGGAAGTGTCGCATTTACATTCATTTGAAGTGTAGACGAGGAATACATGACACTTCGCAAATCATATTATATCATACCATGAAACATAGAAATGAGATGCGATACCGCGTTTTAAGAAGCATTAGAAATCTATTGCTACGATACCTAGACATCTGCAGACGCTATTTCCTAGCAAGGAAGTGTCGCATTTACATTCATTTGAAGAGTAGACGAGGAATACATGACACTTCGCATATCATATTATATCTTATCATGAAACATAGATATGAGATGCAATATCCCGTTTTAAGAATCATATGAACTCTATTGCTACGATACGTAGACATCTGCAATCGCTATTTCCTTGCAAGGAAGTGTCGCACTTACATTCATTTGAATCGTAGACGAGGAATGCATAACACTTCGCAATGAATATTATATCTTATCATGAAACATAGATATCAGATGCAATATCTCGTTTTAAGAAGCATTTCAACTCTATTGCTTCGGTACGTAGACATCTGCAAACGCTATTTCCTAGCGAGGAAGTGTCGCATTTACACTCATTTGAATCGTATTCGAGGAATGCATAACACTTCGCAATGAATATTATATCTTATCATGAAACATAGATATGAGATGCGATATCGCGTTTTATGAAGCATTAGAACTCTATCGCTACGATACCTAGACATCTCCAGACACTATTTCCTAGCAAGGAAGTGTCGCATTTACATTCATTTGAAGTGTAGACGAGGAATACATAACACTTCGCAAATCATATTATATCTTACCATGAAACATAGAAATGAGATGCGATATCAAGTTTTAAGAATCATAAGAACACTATTGCTACGATACGTAGACATCTGCAATCGCTATTTCCTTGCAAGGAAGTGTCGCATTTACATTCATTTGAAGTGTAGACGAGGAATACATAACACTTCGCAAATCATATTATATCTTACCATGAAACATGGAAATGAGATGCGATATCGCGTTTTAAGAAGCATTAGAACTCTACTGCTACGATAGGTAGACATCTGCAAACGCTGTTTCCTTGCAAAGAAGAGTCACATTTACATTCATTTGAAGTGTAGAAGAGGAATACATGACACTTCGCAAATCATATTATATCTTACCATGAAAGATAGAAATGAGACGCGATATCGCGTTTTAAGAAGCATTAGAAAGCTAATGCTACGATACGGAGACATCTGCAATCGCCATTTCCTTGCAAGGAAGTGTCGCATTTACTTTCACTTGAATCGCAGACGAGGAATGCATAACACTTCGCAATGAATATTATATCTTATCATGAAACATAGATATGAGATGCAATATCTCGTTTTAAGAAGCATTTGAACTCTATTGCTACGCTACGTAGACATCTGCAAACGCTATTTCCTTGCAAGGAAGTGTCGCATTTACATTCATTTGAAGTGTAGAAGAGGAATACATAACACATCGCAAATCATATTATATCTTACCATGAAACATAGAAATGAGATGCGATATCGCGTTTTAAGAAGCATTAGAAATCTATTGCTACGATACGTAGACATCTGCAAACGCCATTTCCTTGCGAGGAAGAGTCGCATTCACATTCATTTGAAGTGTAGACGAGGAATACATAACACTTCGCATATCATATTATATCTTACCATGAAACATAAAAATGAGATGCGATATCGCGTTCTAAGAATCACAAGAACTCTATTGCTGTGATACGTAGACATCTGCAAACGCTATTTCCTTGCAAGGAAGTGTCGCATTTACATTCATTTGAATCGTAGACGAGGAATGCATAACACTTCGCAATGAATATTATATCTTATCATGAAACATAGATATGAGATGCAATGTCTCGTTTTAAGAAGCATTTGAACTCTATTGCTTCGATACGTAGACATCTGCAAACGCTATTTCCTAGCAAGGAAGTGTCGCATTTTCATCCATTTGAATCGTAGACGAGGAATGCATAACACTTCGCAATGGATATTATATCTTATCATGAAACATAGAAATGAGGTGCGATATGTCGTTTTAAGAAGCATTAGAACTCTATCCCTACGATACGTAGACATCTGCAAACGCTATTTCCTTGCATGGAAGTGTCGCATTTACATTCATTTGACGTGTAGAAGAGGAATACTTAACACTTCGCAAATCATATTATATCTTACCATGAAGCATGGAAATGAGATGCGATATCGCGTTTTAAGAAGCATTAGAACTCTATTGCTACGATACCTAGTCATCTGCAGACGCTATTTCCTAGCAGGGAAGTGTGGCATTTACATTCATTTGAAGTGTAGACGAGGAATGCATAACACTTCGCAATGAATATTATATCTTATCATGAAACATAGAAATGAGATGCGATATCTCGTTTTAAGAAGCATTAGAACTCAATCCCTACGATACGTAGACATCTGCAAACGCTATTTCCTTGCAAGGAAGAGTCGCATTTACATTCATTTGATGTGTAGACGAAGAATACATGACACTTCGCAAATCATATTATATCTTACCATGAAACATAGAAATGAGATGCGATATCGCGTTTCAAGAAGCATTAGAACCCTATTGCTACGATACCTAGTCATCTGCAGACGCTATTTCCTAGCAAGGAAGTGTCGCATTTACATTCATTTGATATGTAGACGAGGACTACATAACACTTCGCAAATCATATTATATCTTACCATGAAACATAGAAATGAGATGCGATATCGCGTTTTAAGAATCATAAGAACTCTATTGCTAGGATACGTAGACATCTGCAAACGCTATTTCCTTGCAAGGAAGTGTCGCATTTACATTCATTTGAAGTGTAGACGAGGAATACATAACACTTCCCCAATCATATTATATCTTACCATGAAACATGGAAATGAGATGCGATATCGCGTTTTAGGAAGCATTAGAACTCTATTGCTTCGATACGTAGACATCTGCAAACGCTGTTTCCTAGCAAGGAAGTGTCGCATTTACATTCATTTGAAGTGTAGGCGAGGAATACATAACACTTCGCAATGAATATTACATATTATCATGAAACATAGAAATGAGATGCGATATCTTGTTTTAAGAAGCATTTGAACACTATTGCTTCGATACGTACACATCTGCAAACGCTATTTCCTAGCAAGGAAGTGTCGCATTTACATGTATTGAATCGTAGACGAGGAATGCATAACACTTCGCAATGCATATTATATCTTATCATGAAACATAGAAATGAGGTGCGATATGTCGTTTTAAGATGCATTAGAACTCTATCCCTACGCTACGTAGACATCTGCAAACGCTATTTCCTTGCAAGGAAGTGTCGCATTTACATTCATTTGAAGTGTAGAAGAGGAATACATAACACATCGCAAATCATATTATATCTTACCATGAAACATAGAAATGAGATGCGATATCGCGTTTTAAGAAGCATTAGAAATCTATTGCTACGATACGTAGACATCTGCAAACGCCATTTCCTTGCGAGGAAGAGTCGCATTCACATTCATCTGAAGTGTAGACGAGGAATACATAACACTTCGCATATCATATTATATCTTACCATGAAACATAGAAATGAGATGCGATATCGCGTTCTAAGAATCACAAGAACTCTATTGCTGTGATACGTAGACATCTGCAAACGCTATTTCCTTGCAAGGAAGTGTCGCATTTACATTCATTTGAATCGTAGACGAGGAATGCATAACACTTCGCAATGAATATTATATCTTATCATGAAACATAGAAATGAGGTGCGATATGTCGTTTTAAGAAGCATTAGAACTCTATCCCTACGATACGTAGACATCTGCAAACGCTATTTCCTTGCATGGAAGTGTCGCATTTACATTCATTTGAAGTGTAGAAGAGGAATACTTAACACTTCGCAAATCATATTATATCTTACCATGAAGCATGGAAATGAGATGCGATATCGCGTTTTAAGAAGCATTAGAACTCTATTGCTACGATACCTAGTCATCTGCAGACGCTATTTCCTAGCAGGGAAGTGTGGCATTTACATTCATTTGAAGTGTAGACGAGGAATGCATAACACTTCGCAATGAATATTATATCTTATCATGAAACATAGAAATGAGATGCGATATCTCGTTTTAAGAAGCATTAGAACTCTATCCCTACGATACGTAGACATCTGCAAACGCTATTTCCTTGCAAGGAAGAGTCGCATTTACATTCATTTGATGTGTAGACGAAGAATACATGACACTTCGCAAATCATATTATATCTTACCATGAAACATAGAAATGAGATGCGATATCGCGTTTTAAGAAGCATTAGAACCCTATTGCTACGATACCTAGTCATCTGCAGACGCTATTTCCTAGCAGGGAAGTGTGGCATTTACATTCATTTGAAGTGTAGACGAGGAATACATGACACTTCGCAAATCATATTATATCTTACCATGAAACATAGAAATCAGATGCGATATGGCGTTTTAAGAAGCATTGGAAATCTATTGCTACGATACGTAGACATCTGCAAACGCTATTTCTTAGCGAGGAAGTGTCGCATTCACATTCATTTGAAGTGTGGACGAGGAATACATAACACTTTGCAAATCATATTATATCTTACCTTGAAACACAGAAATGAGATGCGATATCGCGTTTTAAGAAGCATTAGAACTCTATTGCTACGATACCTAGACATCTGCAAACGCTATTTCCTAGCAAGGAAGTGTCGCATTTACATTCATTTGATATGTAGACGAGGACTACATAACACTTCGCAAATCATATTATATCTTACCATGAAACATAGAAATGAGATGCGATATCGCGTTTTAAGAATCATAAGAACTCTATTGCTAGGATACGTAGACATCTGCAAACGCTGTTTCCTAGCAAGGAAGTGTCGCATTTACATTCATTTGAAGTGTAGGCGAGGAATACATAACACTTCGCAATGAATATTACATCTTATCATGAAACATAGAAATGAGATGCGATATCTTGTTTTAAGAAGCATTTGAACACTATTGCTTCGATACGTACACATCTGCAAACGCTATTTCCTAGCAAGGAAGTGTCGCATTTACATGTATTGAATCGTAGACGAGGAATGCATAACACTTCGCAATGCATATTATATCTTATCATGAAACATAGAAATGAGGTGCGATATGTCGTTTTAAGATGCATTAGAACTCTATCCCTACGCTACGTAGACATCTGCAAACGCTATTTCCTTGCAAGGAAGTGTCGCATTTACATTCATTTGAAGTGTAGAAGAGGAATACATAACACATCGCAAATCATATTATATCTTACCATGAAACATAGAAATGAGATGCGATATCGCGTTTTAAGAAGCATTAGAAATCTATTGCTACGATACGTAGACATCTGCAAACGCCATTTCCTTGCGAGGAAGAGTCGTATTCACATTCATTTGAAGTGTAGACGAGGAATACATAACACTTCGCATATCATATTATATCTTACCATGAAACATAGAAATGAGATGCGATATCGCGTTCTAAGAATCACAAGAACTCTATTGCTGTGATACGTAGACATCTGCAAACGCTATTTCCTTGCAAGGAAGTGTCGCATTTACATTCATTTGAATCGTAGACGAGGAATGCATAACACTTCGCAATGAATATTATATCTTATCATGAAACATAGAAATGAGGTGCGATATGTCGTTTTAAGAAGCATTAGAACCCTATTGCTACGATACCTAGTCATCTGCAGACGCTATTTCCTAGCAGGGAAGTGTGGCATTTACATTCATTTGAAGTGTAGACGAGGAATACATGACACTTCGCAAATCATATTATATCTTACCATGAAACATAGAAATCAGATGCGATATCGCGTTTTAAGAAGCATTGGAAATCTATTGCTACGATACGTAGACACCTGCAAACGCTATTTCTTACCGAGGAAGTGTCGCATTCACATTCATTTGAAGTGTGGACGAGGAATACATAACACTTTGCAAATCATATTATATCTTCCCTTGAAACACAGAAATGAGATGCGATATCGCGTTTTAAGGAGCATTAGAACTCTATTGCTACGATACCTAGACATCTACAAACGCTATTTCCTAGCAAGGAAGTGTCGCATTTACATTCATTTGATGTGTAGACGAGGACTACATAACACTTCGCAAATCATATTACATCTTACCATGAAACATAGAAATGAGATGCGATATCGCGTTTTAAGAATCATAAGAACTCTATTGCTAGGATACGTAGACATCTGCAAACGCTATTTCCTTGCAAGGAAGTGTCGCATTTACATTCATTTGAAGTGTAGTCGAGGAATACATAACACTTCCCCAATCATATTATATCTTACCATGAAACATGGAAATGAGATGCGATATCGCGTTTTAGGAAGCATTAGAACTCTATTGCTTCGATACGTAGACATCTGCAAACGCTATTTCCTAGCAAGGAAGTGTCGCATTTACATTCATTTGAAGTGTAGGCGAGGAATACATAACACTTCCCAATGAATATTACATCTTATCATGAAACATAGAAATGAGATGCGATATCTTGTTTTAAGAAGCATTTGAACACTATTGCTTCGATACGTAGACATCTGCAAACGCTATTTCCTAGCAAGGAAGTGTCGCATTTACATGCATTTGAATCGTAGACGAGGAATGCATAACACTTCGCAATGAATATTATATCTTATCATGAAACATAGAAATGAGATGCGATATGGCGTTTTAAGAAGCATTGGAAAACTATTGCTACGATAGGTAGACATTTGCAAACGCTATTTCCTTGCAACGAAGTGTCGCATTTACATTCATTTGAAGTGTAGACGAGGAATACATGATACTTCGCAAATCATATTATATCTTACCATGAAACATAGAAATGGGATGCGATATCGCGTTTTAAGAAGCATTAGAAAACTATTGCTACGATAGGTAGACATTTGCAAACGCTATTTCCTTGCAACGAAGTGTCGCATTTACATTCATTTGAAGTGTAGACGAGGAATACATGATACTTCGCAAATCATATTATATCTTACCATGAAACATAGAAATGAGATGCGATATCGCGTTTTAAGAAGCATTAGAACTCTATTGCTACGATAGGTAGTGTAACGTCAGGCGTACCGCCTGCCACCCTCCGGCGTCCACCTCATCATCCCCAGCATCCGTATCCGGAGCCCCTGCACACGGGTCACCCGCCGACTCGCCGTCCCTACAGAAGGAGACAAAGGTACGAGAGGGAAGAGGGATGCAGCATGCCGCGCCCACGCGCAATCTCCACACACGAGGGGGAGGACTTCACCCCGTATTACGAGGGCGAGGAGCTCTCCGACACATACTGGGTCGAATCCCCAGCGATCACGAAGCCCTATACGTACTTCTCGTACATGTGGGATTAGAATAAGCACACTACTCATATATGTACATACACACCAACACACACCTAGATTTAAGTAAATATATGTATATATTTTATTCATGCACGGTTATGTTCCGTGCACTCGCGCGCACACTCGACGCTCGCGGCTCACGCTTAACGCGGGCCGCGCCCCACTCCGAACGGCCGCCCCACCACGAGGGCCGAGCGGCCGCCCTACTCCGACCGTCCGCCCCACCGCGAGGGCCCAGCGACTCGCGCGCCGCGCGACCCGAGGAGGTCGCGGACGCGAGATCCGAGAGTCAGTTCTCATCTCATCTCCGAACTGGAGAGTTCGTATCTCATCTCCGAACCGAGGAGTTCTAATCCAGCATCCGAACGATGCACTTCCGATCCGAGCAATAGGCTCATTCGCAACGAGCAATTAGCTCTAATGCATTCGTCTCTATCCATACTCCCATAGCGGAGTCCATTCGATACTTTATACTATTTCTAATTCTCATTGTAATCGCTAGTCAGTAACTTAGAATTTAGTCAAGTGTATCTAGTATAGTGAAATCATAGAATATAGTTTATTTTTACCAGATTCAAAGTATCTTTATTCGAGTTCAAATACAATTCCTTAATTCTAATCCACGGGTACGCTCGCGATTATTCTAATTCTATATCTCATCTACGATAGTCTTGAGGCTCGACGACTAGAGCGAACCAGCGCTTAGTTGCTCCATCCTCACTTCTACCGTGTACAGAATATCTTGCGCCCAGGTCGATCCCGGTAAGCTAGAGCGAACCAACGCTTAGCCGTGCCGTATTCAACCGAAGTTCAAGTATTCTCGATGAGCCCTTGCACCTCCGACAAAGCGTACACGACGCGCGGGGAGGAGAGAGTTCATTCGTCGTCTCGCTCGGGAATACGTGGGTGATGCACCAGAATATTCAATTTCCTACGTTCGAGTCCTGGTTCCTGTGAAGGAGGTTTCCTTCGCCGCACGACCCGTACGAGTCGCCAATCGTCAGGGCCAAACGCCGATACCTGCCAGCCGGAGTCAACCCGCCTGGACGCTTATTCCCGTAGACGTACCTCCGTTCCAGCCGTACGCCGCCGCCATCCCGGTTGCGGATCCAAGGCGCTCCAGGTACCTGGAAAGAGAAATCAGACAGCGGAATCAAGCCTTCGCAAGGTAAGTTTAGTGTTAATTACCGTTTTATCGAGTCCGAAACGCCAACGAACCCGGTCCGGACGCAATTCGCGTTATTTTCGGGAACGGTTACGACTTTGTGCCACCGTTGCGAGCGCAACCGCACCTCGGGACGTGACACAAGCAAGTGTCGCATTACATTCATTTGAATCGTAGACGAGGAATGCATAACACTTCGCAATGAATATTATATCTTATCATGAAACATAGATATGAGATGCAATATCTCGTTTTAAGAAGCATTTCAACTCTATTGCTTCCATACGTAGACATCTGCAAACGCTATTTCCTTGCAAGGAAGTGTCGCATTTAAATTCATTTGAAGTGTAGACGAGGAATACATGATACTTCGCAAATCATATTATATCTTACCATGAAACATAGAAATGGGATGCGATATCGCGTTTTAAGAAGCATTAGAAAACTATTGCTACGATAGGTAGACACTTGCAAACGCTATTTCCTTGCAACGAAGTGTCGCATTTACATTCATTTGAAGTGTAGACGAGGAATACATGATACTTCGCAAATCATATTATATCTTACCATGAAACATAGAAATGAGATGCGATATCGCGTTTTAAGAAGCATTAGAACTCTATTGCTACGATAGGTAGACATCTGCAATCGCTATATCCTTGCAAGGAAGTGTCGCATTTACATTCATTTGAGGTGTAGACGAGGAAAACATAACACTTCGCAAATCATATTATATCTTACCGTGAAACATAGAAATGAGATGCGATATCGCGTTTTAAGAAGCATCAGAAATCCATTGCTATGATACGTAGACATCTGCAAACGCTATTTCCTTGCAAGCAAGTGTCGCATTTACATTCATTTGAATCGTAGACGAGGAATGCATAACACTTCGCAATGAATATTATATCTTATCATGAAACATAGATATGAGATGCAATATCTCGTTTTAAGAAGCATTTCAACTCTATTGCTTCCATACGTACACATCTGCAAACGCTATTTCCTTGCAAGGAAGTGTCGCATTTAAATTCATTTGAAGTGTAGACGAGGAATACATGATACTTCGCAAATCATATCATATCTTACCATGAAACATAGAAATGAGATGCGATATCGCGTTTTAAGAAGCATTTGAACTCAATTGCTTCGATACGTAGACATCTGCAAACGCTGTTTCCTTGCAAGGAAGTGTCGCATTTACATTTATTTGAAGTGTAGACGAGGAATACATAACACGTCTCAAATCATATTATATCTTACCATGAAACATAGAAATGAGATGCGATATGGCGTTTTAAGAAGCATTAGAACTCTATTGCTACGATAGGTAGACATCTGCAATCGCTATTTCCTTGCAAGGAAGTGTCGCATTTACATTCATTTGAAGTGTAGACGAGGAATACATAACAGTTCGCAAATCATATTATATCTTACCATGAAACATAGAAATGGGATGCGATATCGCGTTTTAAGAAGCATTGGAAAACTATTGCTACGATAGGTAGACATTTGCAAACGCTATTTCCTTGCAACGAAGTGTCGCATTTACATTCATTTGAAGTGTAGACGAGGAATACATGATACTTCGCAAATCATATTATATCTTACCATGAAACATAGAAATGGGATGCGATATCGCGTTTTAAGAAGCATTAGAAAACTATTGCTACGATACGTAGACATCTGCAAACGCTATTTCCTTGCAAGGAAGTGTCGCATTTACATTCATTTGAAGTGTAGACGGGGAATACGTGATACTTCGCAAATCATATTATATCTTACCATGAAACATAGAAATGAGATGCGATATCGCGTTTTAAGAAGCATTAGAACACTATTGCTTCGATACGTAGACATCTGCAAACGCTATTTCCTTGCAAGGATGTGTCGCATTTACATTCATTTGAAGTGTAGACGAGGAATACATGACACTTCGCAAATCATATTATATCTTACCATGAAACATAGAAATGAGATGCGATATCGCGTTCTAAGAAGCATTAGAACTCTATTGCTACGATACCTAGACATCTGCAGACGCTATTTCCTAGCAAGGAAGTGTCGCATTTACATTCATTTGAAGTGTAGACGAGGAATACATAACACTTCGCAAATCATATTACATCTTACCATGAAACATAGATATGAGATGCGATATCGCGTTTTAAGAAGCATTAGAACTCTATTGCTACGATAGGTAGACATCTGCAAACGCTATTTCCTTGCAAGGAAGTGTCGTATTTACATTGATTTGAAGTGTAGACGAGGAATACATAACACTTCGCAAATCATATTATATCTTACCATGAAACATAGAAATGAGATGCGATATCGCCGTTTTAAGAAGCATTAGAAATCTATTGCTACGATACGTAGACATCTGCAAACGCTATTTCCTAGCGAGGAAGTATCGCATTCACATTCATTTGAAGTGTAGACGTGGAATACATGACACTTCGCAAATCATGTTATATCTTACCATGAAACATAGAAATGGGATGCGATATCGCGTTTTAAGAAGCATTGGAACTCTAATGCTACGATAGGTAGACATCTGCAGTTGCTATTTCCTTGCAAGGAAGTGTCGCATTTACATTCATTTGAAGTGTAGACGAGGAATACATAACACTTCGCAAATCATGTTATATCTTACCATGAAACATAGAATTGAGATGCGATATCGCGTTTTAAGAATCATATGAACTCTATTGCTACGATACGTAGACATCTGTAAACGCTATTTCCTTGCAAGGAAGTGTCGCATTTACTTTCATTTGAATCGTGGACGAGGAATGCACAACACGTCGCAATGAATATTATATCTTATCATGAAACATAGATATGATATGCAGTATCTCGTTTTAAGAAGCATTTGAACTCTATTGCTTCGATACGTAGACATCTGCAAACGCTATTTCCCTGCAAGGAAGTGTCGCATTTACATTCATTTGAGGTGTAGACGAGGAATACATAACACTTCGCAAATCATATTATATCTTACCATGAAACATAGAAATGAGATGCGATATCGCCGTTTTAAGAAGCATTAGAAATCTATTGCTACGATACGTAGACATCTGCAAACGCTATTTTCTAGCGAGGAAGTATCGCATTCACATTCATTTGAAGTGTAGACGGGGAATACATGACACTTCGCAAATCATGTTATATCTTACCATGAAACATAGAAATGAGATGCGATATCGCGTTTTAAGAAGCACTAGAACTCTATTGCTACGATACGTAGACATCTGCAAACGCTATTTCCTAGTGAGCGAGTGTCGCATTCACATTCATTTGAAGTGTAGACGAGGAATACATAACACTTCGCAAATCATATTATACCTTACCATGAAACATAGAAATGAGATGCGATATCGTGTTTTAAGAATCATAAGAACTCTATTGCTACGATACGTAGACATCTGCAAACGCTATTTCCTTGCAAGGAAGTGTCGCATTTACATTCATTTGAATCGTAGACGAGAAATGCATAACACTTCGCAATGAATATTATATCTTACCATGAAACATAGAAGTGAGATGCGATATCGCGTTTTAAGAAGCATTAGAATACTATTGCTACGATAGGCAGTTATTTGCAAACGCTATTTCCTTGCATGGAAGTGTCGTATTGACATTCATTTGAAGTGTAGACGAGGAATACATAACACTTCGCAAATCATATTATATCTTACCATGAAACATAGAAATGAGATCCGATATCGCGTTTTAAGAAGCATTAGAAATCTATTGCCACGATACGTAGACATCTGCAAACGCTATTTCCTTACAAGGAGGTGTCGCATTTACTTTCATTTGAATCGTAGACGAGGAATGCATAACACTTCGCAATGTATATTATATCTTATCATGAAACATAGATATGAGATGCAATATCTCGTTTTAAGAAGCATTTGAACTCTATTGCTTCGATACGTAGGCATCTGCAAACGCTATTTCCTTGCAAGGAAGTGTCGCATTCACATTCATTTGAAGTGTAGACGAGGAATACATGACGCTTCGCAAATCATATTATATCTTTCCATGAAACATAGAAATGAGATGCGATATCGCGTTCTAAGAAGCATTAGAAATCCATTGCTACGATACGTAGACATCTGCAAATGCTATTTCCTTGCAAGGAAGTGTCGCATTTACATTCATTTGAAGTGTAGACGAGGAATACATAACACTTCGCAAATCATATTATATCTTATCATGTAACATAGAAATGAGATGTGATATCGCGTTTTAAGAATCATTAGAACTCTATTGCTACGATACGTAGACATCTGCAGACGCTATTTCCTAGCAAGGAATTGTCGCATTTACATTCATTTGAAGTGTAGACGAGGAATACATGATACTTCGCAAATCATATTATATCTTACCATGAAGCATAGAAATGAGATGCGATATCGCGTTTTAAGTATCATAAGAAATCTATTGTTACGATACGTAGACATCTGCAAACGCTACTTCCTTGGAAGGAAGTGTCGCATTTACGTTCATTTGAATCGTAGACGAGGAATGCATAACACTTCGCAAATCATATTATATCTTACCATGAATCATAGAAATGAGATGCGATATCGCGTTTTAAAAAGCATTTGAACTCTATTGCTTCGATACGTAGACATCTGCAAACGCTATTTCCTTGCAAGGAAGTGTCGCATTTACCTTCATTTGAAGTGTAGACGAGGAATACATAACATTTCGCAAATCGTATTATATCTTACCATGAAACATAGAAAGGAGATGCGATATCGCGTTTTAAGAAGAATTAGAACTCTATTGCTACGATACGTAGACATCTGCAAACGCTATTTCCTAGCGAGCGAGTGTCGCATTTACATTCATTTGAAGTGTAGACGAAGAATACATAACACTTCGCAAATCATATTGTATCTTACCATGAAACATAGAAATGAGATGCGATGTCGCGTTTTAAAAAGCATTAGAACTCTATTGCTACGATACGTAGACATCTGCAAATGCTATTTCCTTGCAAGGAAGTGTCGCATTTACATTCATTTGAAGTGTAGACGGGGAATACGTGGTACTTCGCAAATCATATTATATCTTACCATGAAACATAGAAATGAGATGCGATATCGCGTTTTAAGAATCATTAGAACACTATTGCTTCGATACGTAGACATCTGCAAACGCTATTTCCTTGCAAGGATGTGTCGCATTTACATTCGTTTGAAGTGTAGACGAGGAATACATGACACTTCGCAAATCATATTATATCTTACCATGAAACATAGAAATGAGTTGCGATATCGCGTTCTAAGAAGCATTAGAAATCCATTGCTACGATACGTAGACATCTGCAAACGCTATTTCCTTGCAAGGAAGTGTCGCATTTACTTTCATTTGAATCGTAGACGAGGAATGCATAACACTTCGCAATGTATATTATATCTTATCATGAAACATATATATGAGATGCAATATCTCGTTTTAAGAAGCATTTGAGCTCTATTGCTTCGATACGTAGACATCTGCAAACGCTATTTCCCTGCAAGGAAGTGTCGCATTTACATTCATTTGAAGTGTGGACGAGCAATACATAACACTTCGCAAATCATATTATATCTTACCATGAAACATAGAAATGAGATGCGATATCGCGTTTTAAGAAGCATTGGAACTCTAATGCTACGATACCTAGACATCTGCAGACGCTATTTCCTAGCAAGGAATTGTCGCATTTACATTCATTTGAAGTGTAGACGAGGAATACATGATACTTCGCAAATCATATTATATCTTACCACGAAAAATAGAAATGAGATGCGATATCGCGTTTTAAGAAGCATTAGAACTCTATTGCTACGATAGGTAGACATCTGCAAACGCTATTTCCTTGCAAGGAAGTGTCGTATTTACATTCCCTTGAAGTTGAGACAAGGAATACATAACACTTCGCAAATAATATTATATCTTACCATGAAACATAGAAATGAAATGCGATATCGCGTTTTAAGAAGCATTAGAACTCTATTGCTACGATACCTAGACATCTGCACACGCTATTTCCCTGCAAGGAAGTATTGCATTTACATTCATTTGAGGTGTAGTGTCACGTCCCGAGGTGCGGTTGCGCTCGCAACGGTGGCACAAAGTCGTAACCGTTCCCGAAAATAACGCGAATTGCGTCCGGACCGGGTTCGTTGGCGTTTCGGACTCGATAAAACGGTAATTAACACTAAACTTACCTTGCGAAGGCTTGATTCCGCTGTCTGATTTCTCTTTCCAGGTACCTGGAGCGCCTTGGATCCGCAACCGGGATGGCGGCGGCGTACGGCTGGAACGGAGGTACGTCTACGGGAATAAGCGTCCAGGCGGGTTGACTCCGGCTGGCAGGTATCAGCGTTTGGCCCTGACGATTGGCGACTCGTACGGGTCGTGCGGCGAAGGAAACCTCCTTCACAGGAACCAGGACTCGAACGTAGGAAATTGAATATTCTGGTGCATCACCCACGTATTCCCGAGCGAGACGACGAATGAACTCTCTCCTCCCCGCGCGTCGTGTACGCTTTGTCGGAGGTGCAAGGGCTCATCGAGAATACTTGAACTTCGGTTGAATACGGCACGGCTAAGCGTTGGTTCGCTCTAGCTTACCGGGATCGACCTGGGCGCAAGATATTCTGTACACGGTAGAAGTGAGGATGGAGCAACTAAGCGCTGGTTCGCTCTAGTCGTCGAGCCTCAAGACTATCGTAGATGAGATATAGAATTAGAATAATCGCGAGCGTACCCGTGGATTAGAATTAAGGAATTGTATTTGAACTCGAATAAAGATACTTTGAATCTGGTAAAAATAAACTATATTCTATGATTTCACTATACTAGATACACTTGACTAAATTCTAAGTTACTGACTAGCGATTACAATGAGAATTAGAAATAGTATAAAGTATCGAATGGACTCCGCTATGGGAGTATGGATAGAGACGAATGCATTAGAGCTAATTGCTCGTTACGAATGAGCCTATTGCTCGGATCGGAAGTGCATCGTTCGGATGCTGGATTAGAACTCCTCGGTTCGGAGATGAGATACGAACTGACTCTCGGATCTCGCGTCCGCGACCTCCTCCGGTCGCGCGGCGCGCGAGTCGCTGGGCCCTCGCGGTGGGGCGGACGGTCGGAGTAGGGCGGCCGCTCGGCCCTCGTGGTGGGGCGGCCGTTCGGAGTGGGGCGCGGCCCGCGTTAAGCGTGAGCCGCGAGCGTCGAGTGTGCGCGCGAGTGCACGGAACATAACCGTGCATGAATAAAATATATACATATATTTACTTAAATCTAGGTGTGTGTTGGTGTGTATGTACATATATGAGTAGTGTGCTTATTCTAATCCCACATGTACGAGAAGTACGTATAGGGCTTCGTGATCGCTGGGGATTCGACCCAGTATGTGTCGGAGAGCTCCTCGCCCTCGTAATACGGGGTGAAGTCCTCCCCCTCGTGTGTGGAGATCGCGCGTGGGCGCGGCATGCTGCATCCCTCTTCCCTCTCGTACCTTTGTCTCCTTCTGTAGGGACGGCGAGTCGGCGGGTGGCCCGTGTGCAGGGGCTCCGGATACGGATGCTGGGGATGATGAGGTGGACGCCGGAGGGTGGCAGGCGGTACGCCTGACGTTACACCACCCCCCTTGGAAAAAGAATCTCGGCCATGCCGAGATCTCTTGTCTGTTGGGTAGATTTCGGGATGCTGGATCCTTCTCTTGGTCCTGTCGGCTGGATGCTGCGGAATCTGAGGTTTTTCGCCTGGTTGATCCTGGCGATAACGTTTGGAGATTGGACCGTGACTGCGGGCTTCCTTCGGATTGCAGGCACTTTCGTCGCTTTCACTTTCAGCGTTCGTTTGAATGTCACTGCTCTCACTGACTTCATTTTCAGTTTTTCGCACTTTTCTTTCACTAGCATCCACACTCTGCATACTATGCATTCGTTTACAAATTTTGATTTTGTTCGTATGAACAATTTTATGGCGCCCTTTTACATTCAGCTTAACATTACAATTGCCCAAAATTTCGAGGATACGGTACGGTCCAGAATACTGTGCCTGGAACTTATGTTTGTTCGGCTCTTTTAAAAGATAGACCCATTGGCCTACCTCGAAGTTTTGGACATTGAGATTTCGGTCATAATAATATTTAGAACGGCGTTTCGCATTGTCTAGATTGGCTTTAGCCAAATCCTGAGATTTCGAGATTTTCTCCTGAAGTTGTATAAGATAGTCGCTATAAGTTTCGTTATCAGAGCTGTCCTGAAAAGGAGTGGCTGACGGCGTCCTAGCTATCCTGCCGAACACTAGTTCGTGTGGGGTGTATAATGTACCCTCGTGCACACTGGTGTTGTATGAAAACATTGCATACGGTAACCAATTCACCCAATCGTTACTCGACTCTATGTAATGCTTCAGATATTCGGCCAGGACGTGGTGAGATCGTTCAACGGACCCGTTTGTCTGTGGATGGAACGCAGTGGACTTGTATTGCTTAATACGGAATTTGATTGCTATGGCTTTAATCAAGCTATTTATAAAGTTCGAACCTTGGTCCGTGAGTATGCCTTTCGGGCATCCGAACTTACAAATGAATTCTTTTATTAAAGCTTCGGCAATGTCTACTGCGGTGGTGGTTTTGAGAGGAACTGCGATTGAGTATTTAGTGAGGAGATCTTGGATCGTGAGGATACTCGTATAACCGTCGGAAGTTTCGGGAAGAGGACCCATTACGTCCATTGAAATCTTATCGAATGCCCTGCCAGGGGTGTCGGTTAAAGTGAGAGGCTGTCTGGTCTTTACCCGGACCAGTTTCTCTGTCTGACAACTTTTACATTTGCCAATATATTCTTGTATTTGTGTTTTCATGTTTGGCCAAAAGTATTGTTGTCTGATGCGAGAATAAGTTTTATTAACCCCTTTGTGACCTCCCACAGGGGAGTCGTGGTTTTCTCTTATTATTTTCAGTCGCTCTTCGACCGAAGGGGTTTTAATGAGGCCCTGGCAGACCGTAATCTGGACAGTTGTTTCATAAAACAGGTCCTGAAGGATTTTCTGGATTCGGGACCAGGATACGGAGTCTAGATAGGTTTGTGCGATACTAAATGTTTGTAATTGTAATTCGTTTACAACGTCGCACAAGGATCTGAATGTTTCTATTACGGTCTGGAAATTGATTGATCTGGTGGAATGTTCGATGATTGGAAGCTGGATTTGGAATTCGTTTCCGATTTGTATGACTTTGGCTTTGGTAAGAACGTGATTTTTGTTTGGAAGGAATTTTTCAGCGTTCGCTAGATCTTTGGCGCCCGTGTCATAGGGGTGCCCAGATTGCGTGACGAAGACAACTACATTGTCTCGTCGCGTTGATAATGCGTCACGGCTGAAATTAAATAGAGGTTCGCGTCGGAAAAATTCATTTGGAGCAGGAGTATAGAAGTCGGTGCTGTCGCTGGCGACTTGCGGAGGTGGTGCTGTGTTGGTACGGAAGGACGTGCCTGGAGTCGGTAATTCAGGTTCTGATGTTACCGGAGTAGGAGGAGGCGCTAGTGTGGTATACTTTTTACGGGTTTCCGGAGGCACATCGAAGATGTCGTCCTCCGAGTTTTCTGAATACGAGAGCGGAAAAATTTGAGCGGGATTCCGCGACAATGCGTCCGCATTAAGGTTCGTTTTTCCACTTTTATAGACCATCTCGTAGTCAAATTCCGCTAACTTAAGCCTCCACCGTACGAGTCTACTTGACGGGTCCTTGACCGAATTCATCCACACTAACGGTCGATGGTCGGTAACGAGTTTGAATTGATTACCGTATATGTATGGACGAAAGTAATGGACGGCGTAGACAATCGCCAGACACTCCTTCTCGATCGTGGAGTAGTTTTTCTCCGCAGCGTTTAACAGTCGCGACGTGTACGCGATTGGCAAGTCGCGGCCTATTGGTCCTTGACTCAAGATAGCACCAATAGCTTCGGCGGACGCGTCGGTCGTTATCACGAATGGTTGTTTAAAGTTGGGGTACTGCAAGATAGGCGCTTCGCATAGGCAATCTCGGAGTTTGACGAATGAATTCTCTTGCTCGTTACGCCATACAAAGGGCGCGTCTTTTTTTAACAAATTTGTAAGTGGCTTAGCAATATTAGAAAAATTTGCGATGAACCGCCTGTAGTACCCCGCGAGCCCGAGGAATTGTTTGATCTGTTTCGTGTTGCGCGGGCGCGGAAAATTTTTGACGGCGCTAATTTTCGCAGGGTCAGGTTTTACACCATGCTCACTGATAATATGACCCAAATAGCTTACTTCTCTCCTCAAGAATTCGCACTTATCCGGCTGCAATACTAAATTAGCTTCTTTGAGCCGTTGAGTTAATTTCTCGAATTTAAGTCGATGTTCTTGAAGAGAGCTAGCGTAGATAACAATGTCGTCCAAATAGACGAAAATTTCGTTCCCCTGGAGACCGGACAGGACATTGTCCATAAGTCGTTGGAACGTCGCTGGCGCATTTTTTAATCCGAATGGCATTCTTTTAAATTCATAATGCCCGTGAGGCGTCGAAAAAGCGGTTTTGGGAGCATCGGCGGGCTCCATTGGGATCTGGTGAAATCCGCTCGCGAGATCGAATGTACTAAAATACTTCGCGCTCCCGAGCTGATCAAGTATCTCGGTAATGCAAGGGAGGGGATAGGCATCGGCGACAGATTTCTCATTGAGTGCGCGGTAGTCGATGACGACGCGCCTTTGCTTGTTGCCCAAGGAGTCCGGTTTCTTTGGGACAACCCACAATGGCGAATTATATGGCGATTTAGATGGAAAGATGACACCATTTTGTAAAAATTTGTCGACTTGTCGTCGAATCTCCTCCTTATGAGCTGGTGGGAATCGGTATTGTTTCACATTGACGGGGCGGTCGTCGACGGTTGGAATCTTGTGCGTGGTTGCTGACGTATGCCCTAATTTATCCCCCTCAATGTGAAAAAGCTCCTGCGTGCTTTGAACGAGACGGACGACGTGCTCTCTTTCCTCTGCGTTGAGGTGGTCGAGACGGAGGAGACTAAGAATTCGATCTAGTCGAGATTTCGAAGGATTGGCGGATTTCGATGTTTGTTTTAACGGCGCCTGTTGTACATTATTTTTAACCGCCTGAGCATAGGAGATTTGTTGAACATTCGCGATTTTGCAACGCGAAGGAGGAGTTTCGAGTGTCGAATATGGTGTCTGACTCGGGAAAGAAATAGAAGTTTTTCCCTTTTGGGATGAGCCGATCGGTACGGCGGATACGTTGGATTTAGAAAAAACCGGATAGAGCGATGGACTTTCCTCCTTATGGAGGGGAGTCATGATTTGCGCGGGCTCAAGTACGATTTCTGGTAACGCGATTTCGACGGCGCGGTCGGATGAATTAATTATTCGAGTTACCGCTTTGCCCCGAATTACTCTGACGAGAGCGTTTCCGAAAAATATGCCCGGCGCAAGATCGATACGAGGAATTATACCTTCCGCGAGATTCGAATTAACTACGCGGACCTTGATACCGATATTTGATCTCGGCGGAATGGAGATACGGTCTCCTGACTTCGGAGAAGCTGCTTTGTCTTGCGTTCGAAGCTTCGATTTCGTTGCTGCATCGCGTTTCAGCGGAGGCGATGATTTACGCGGCGGGCGCGGCGGCGGAGGGGGAATAGATTCCGTGCGCGGCGCTTGTTTACGTTTCGGCGATAGGAGAGGCTTTATTTTCGAGTCCGGTGACGGTTCCTCGAGTGCTTCGATATCGTCTTCGAAAGGAATTCTCTTACCATTCCATTTGATTATTTTACTTGGAAAAGAGATTTCTGCGTCCATACAGAACCCGGAGCCAAGGATCCCGCTTGGTTTAAGGGGAAAATCATCCTCGACCACATTAAAGGGAACGACGCGACCGAAAATGACAAGATTCACCGTCCCTAAGGTTGCGGTTTTGCCATCGGTTACCCCTGTTATTATTACGATCTCGGACTTATCGATTCGCGCGGATGCTTTTAGAGCCGAACGTTTTATAATATTTATTTCCGCCCCAGTGTCCACCATGAAGCGAGTTGGTGAAATTAGAAGATCGGATTTTAGAATTACGTTTGGCGTGCTAGTTTTTCCGGTTATGTTTATCGCGGCGTTTCGTCGATTTCCGCGTTGAAGTTGTTCGCGGCGAGAGGACGGACTTGGTGCGCGGCCTCGCCAGCTGTCTCGCGGCGGGTGCGGAGGCCATTGTCGTTTCCCGAATTTTTATTTACCGCGTTGTTGTACTGCCTTTTTCGGCACTCGCCTATTTCGTGCCCCGGGGTCTTGCAATAGCGACAAAATTTGGGCGCGTCCCTGGCTACGATTTGTCTCGGTTGTTCGTACGCGGGGCCTCGAGTAGGAGGCGGTACGTCCCTGGATCGCAAGTATTCCTGCGGTCGGTACGGCGATGGCGGTCTGAGCCGACACTCGGTCGCGTAATGTCCGATATTATTGCATTTTCGGCAAATAATTTCGGCTGGTTTTTCGCGCGATTCTGGTCGCGCGGCACGCGATCTACCTAGTCGGTTGCAATCACGTTCGTGCATTTGGTAAAGCTCTCGCGCTCGAGCGAACGTTTCTCGCAATGTGCCGAATGAATTTATCGTCATTTGCATTCGAATTTCCGGAATGAGACCGTCTTTAAAACATTGTAATGTGAGCGCGTCTACGTCATCGAGCGATTCCGGTGTGTCTCGTCGAGCAAGCCTTTCGCAATCAATTATGGCGGTTCTAAGATCTTTTACTCGACCGATGTAATCTAGAATGTGCTCGTTCGCGCGCATGAATATATTTGCAAGTTCACCCCGATAATGATGAGCTGATTTTACGGAGCAAAATGTGCTGCGAAGAACGTCCGTTAATTCGAGTATTGTGTAACATGGCTCGTCTTCTAGCGCGGCGTAGGCACGACCCTTGAGTTTTCCCTTAAGCAGGCGTGTGAAAGTTCGCTCGCACCCATTAGGGATAAGCTCATAAGCGCGTTTACACGCTCGGGTAAACTGAAGAATAGGAATGTTCTGACCATCGAATGTCGGCACGGCTTCGAGGGCCTGCTTAAGTGATAGCTCGTCGTGTTGCGAACTATTTGTATTGAAATCAGAGCTCGAATTATGTGCGGAAAGCGGATTTCCCCGAGGAATATCCAGCGAAACGGTATCGTCGCGCGTTAAATCAGGCGTTCTGCGAATAGATTCTAATTCACGGCGTAAAATTTCTATTTGCTGGAGCAACGCGGCATTACTCGGATCGGTCGCTTTCGTATTTTTCGCGGAAGTATTTTGTTGCGCGGTACTAGGAAGAGGCTCGGCGATAGCGTCTTGGAAATCAAGCGTTCTGCTAGTGCGTTTTTCGCGTTCAGAATCGGCCATCGCGGCGGCTCGCTGTGTCTGCTGGCGCGTTTTTGTCGGAGTCCGGGTTGCCATATCTAGTTTCGCGGTTCCTTTCGGCGGAATTTCCGGAGGAAACGCGTGGCTATCCCACCGCTGTCACCAAAAATAACTTTCGTGTCACGTCCCGAGGTGCGGTTGCGCTCGCAACGGTGGCACAAAGTCGTAACCGTTCCCGAAAATAACGCGAATTGCGTCCGGACCGGGTTCGTTGGCGTTTCGGACTCGATAAAACGGTAATTAACACTAAACTTACCTTGCGAAGGCTTGATTCCGCTGTCTGATTTCTCTTTCCAGGTACCTGGAACGCCTTGGATCCGCAATCGGGATGGCGGCGGCGTACGGCTGGAACGGAGGTACGTCTACGGGAATAAGCGTCCAGGCGGGTTGACTCCGGCTGGCAGGTATCGGCGTTTGGCCCTGACGATTGGCGACTCGTACGGGTCGTGCGGCGAAGGAAACCTCCTTCACAGGAACCAGGACTCGAACGTAGGAAATTGAATATTCTGGTGCATCACCCACGTATTCCCGAGCGAGACGACGAATGAACTCTCTCCTCCCCGCGCGTCGTGTACGCTTTGTCGGAGGTGCAAGGCTCATCGAGAATACTTGAACTTCGGTTGAATACGGCACGGCTAAGCGTTGGTTCGCTCTAGCTTACCGGGATCGACCTGGGCGCAAGATATTCTGTACACGGTAGAAGTGAGGATGGAGCAACTAAGCGCTGGTTCGCTCTAGTCGTCGAGCCTCAAGACTATCGTAGATGAGATATAGAATTAGAATAATCGCGAGCGTACCCGTGGATTAGAATTAAGGAATTGTATTTGAACTCGAATAAAGATACTTTGAATCTGGTAAAAATAAACTATATTCTATGATTTCACTATACTAGATACACTTGACTAAATTCTAAGTTACTGACTAGCGATTACAATGAGAATTAGAAATAGTATAAAGTATCGAATGGACTCCGCTATGGGAGTATGGATAGAGACGAATGCATTAGAGCTAATTGCTCGTTGCGAATGAGCCTATTGCTCGGATCGGAAGTGCATCGTTCGGATGCTGGATTAGAACTCCTCGGTTCGGAGATGAGATACGAACTGACTCTCGGATCTCGCGTCCGCGACCTCCTCGGGTCGCGCGGCGCGCGAGTCGCTGGGCCCTCGCGGTGGGGCGGACGGTCGGAGTAGGGCGGCCGCTCGGTCCTCGTGGTGGGGCGGCCGTTCGGAGTGGGGCGCGGCCCGCGTTAAGCGTGAGCCGCGAGCGTCGAGTGTGCGCGCGAGTGCACGGAACATAACCGTGCATGAATAAAATATATACATATATTTACTTAAATCTAGGTGTGTGTTGGTGTGTATGTACATATATGAGTAGTGTGCTTATTCTAATCCCACATGTACGAGAAGTACGTATAGGGCTTCGTGATCGCTGGGGATTCGACCCAGTATGTGTCGGAGAGCTCCTCGCCCTCGTAATACGGGGTGAAGTCCTCCCCCTCGTGTGTGGAGATCGCGCGTGGGCGCGGCATGCTGCATCCCTCTTCCCTCTCGTACCTTTGTCTCCTTCTGTAGGGACGGCGAGTCGGCGGGTGGCCCGTGTGCAGGGGCTCCGGATACGGATGCTGGGGATGATGAGGTGGACGCCGGAGGGTGGCAGGCGGTACGCTTGACGTTACAATTATATCTTATCATGAAACATAGATATGAGATGCAATATCTCGTTTTAAGAAGCATTTGAACTCTATTGCTTCGATACGTAGACATCTGCAAACGCCATTTCCTTGCAAGGATGTGTCGCATTTACATTCATTTGAAGTGTAGACGAGGAATACATAACACTACGCAAATCATATTATATCTTACCATGAAACATAGAAATGAGATGCGATATCGCGTTTTAAGAAGCATTAGAAATCTATTGCTACGATACGTACACATCTGCAAACGCTATTTCCTTGCAAGGAAGTGTCGCATTTACTTTCATTTGAATCGTAGACGAGGAATGCATAACACTTCGCAATGTATATTATATCTTATCATGAAACATAGATATGAGATGCAATATCTCGTTTTAAGAAGCATTTGAACTCTATTGCTTCGATACGTAGACATCTGCAAACGCTATTTCCCTGCAAGGAAGTGTCGCATTTACATTCATTTGAATCGTAGGCGAGGAATGCATAGCACTTCGCAATGAATATTATATCTTATCATGAAACATAGATATGAGATGCAGTATCTCGTTTTAAGAAGCATTTGAACTCTATTGCTTCGATACGTAGACATTTGCAAACGCTATTTCCTTGCAAGGAAGCATCGCATTTACATTCATTTGAAGTGTAGACGAGGAATACATAACACTTCGCAAATCATATTATATCTTACCATGAAACAAAGAAATGAGATGCGATATCGCGTTTTAAGAAGCATTAGAACTCTATTGCTACGATAGGTAGACATCTGCAATCGCTATTTCCTTGTAAGGAAGTGTCGCATTTACATTCATTTGAAGTGTAGACGAGGAATACATAATACTTCGCAAATCATATTATATCTTACCATGAAACATAGAAATGAGATGCGATATCGCGTTTTAAGAAGCATTAGAACTCTATTGCTACGATAGGTAGACATCTGCAATCGCTATTTCCTTGCAAGGAAGTGTCGCATTTACATTCATTTGAGGTGTAGACGAGGAAAACATAACACTTCGCAAATCATATTATATCTTACCATGAATCATAGAAATGGGATGCGATATCGCGTTTTAAGAAGCATTTGAACTCTATTGCTTCGATACGTAGACATCTGCAAACGCTATTTCCTTGCAAGGAAGTGTCGCATTTACTTTCATTTGAATCGTAGACGAGGAATGCATAACACTTCGCAATGAATATTATATCTTATCATGAAACATAGATATTAGATGCAATATCTCGTTTTAAGAAGCATTGGAACTCTATTGCTACGATACCTAGACATCTGCAGACGCTATTTCCTAGCGAGGAAGTGTCGCATTCACATTCATTTGAAGTGTAGACGAGGAATACATAACACTTCGCAAATCATATTATACCTTACCATGAAACATAGAAATGAGATGCGATATCGCTTTTTAAGAATCATAAGAACTCTATTGCTACGATACGTAGACATCTGCAAACGCTATTTCCTTGCAAGGAAGTGTAGCATTTACATTCATTTGAATCGTAGACGAGGAATGCATAACACTTCACAAATCATAATACATCTTACCATGAAACGTAGAAATAAGATGCGATATCGCGTTTTAAGAAGCACTAGAACTCTATTGCTACGATACCCAGACATCTGCAGACGCTATTTCCTAACAAGGAAGTGTCGCATTTACATTCATTTGAAGTGTAGACGAGGAATACATGACACTTAGCAAATCATCTTATATCTTACCATGAAACATAGAAATGAGATGCGATATCGCGTTTTAAGAATCATATGAATTCTATTGCTACGATACGTAGACATCTGCAAACGCTATTTCCTTGCAAGGAAGTGTCGCATTTACTTTCATTTGAATCGTAGACGAGAAATGCATGACACGTCGCAATGAATATTATATCTTATCATGAAACATAGATATGAGATGCAATATCTCGTTTTAAGAAGCATTAGAACTCTATTACTACGATACCTAGACATCTGCAGACGCAATTTCCTAGCGAGGAAGTGTCGCATTCACATTCATTTGAAGTATAGACGAGGAATACATAACACTTCACAAATCATATTATACCTTACCATGAAACATAGAAATGAGATGCGATATCGCGTTTTAAGAATCATAAGAACTCTATTAATACGATACGTAGACATCTGCAAACGCAATTTCCTTGCAAGGAAGTGTCGCATTTACATTCATTTGAATCGTAGACGAGGAATGCATAACACTTCGCAATGAATACTATATCTTATCATGAAACGTAGATATGAGATGCAATATCTCGTTTTAAGAAGCATTTGAACTCTGTTGCTTCGATACGTAGACATCTGCAAACGCTGTTTCCTTGCAAGGAAGTGTCGCATTAACTTTCATTTGAATCGTAGACGAGGAATGCATAACACTTCACAAATCATATTATACCTTACCATGAAACATAGAAATGAGATGCGATATCGCGTTTTAAGAATCATAAGAACTCTATTGCTACGATACGTAGACATCTGCAAACGCAATTTCCTTGCAAGGAAGTGTCGCATTTACATTCATTTGAATCGTAGACGAGGAATGCATAACACTTCGCAATGTATATTATATCTTATCATGAAACATAGATATGAGATGCAATATCTCGTTTTAAGAAGCATTTGAACTCTATTGCTTCGATACGTAGACATCTGCAAACGCTATTTCCCTGCAAGGAAGTGTCGCATTTACATTCATTTGAAGTGTAGACGAGGAATACATATGTCACGTCCCGAGGTGCGGTTGCGCTCGCAACGGTGGCACAAAGTCGTAACCGTTCCCGAAAATAACGCGAATTGCGTCCGGACCGGGTTCGTTGGCTTTTCGGACTCGATAAAACGGTAACTAACACTAAACTTACCTTGCGAAGGCTTGATTCCGCTGTCTGATTTCTCTTTCCAGGTACCTGGAACGCCTTGGATCCGCAACCGGGATGGCGGCGGCGTACGGCTGGAACGGAGGTACGTCTACGGGAATAAGCGTCCAGGCGGGTTGACTCCGGCTGGCAGGTATCGGCGTTTGGCCCTGACGATTGGCGACTCGTACGGGTCGTGCGGCGAAGGAAACCTCCTTCACAGGAACCAGGACTCGAACGTAGGAAATTGAATATTCTGGTGCATCACCCACGTATTCCCGAGCGAGACGACGAATGAACTCTCTCCTCCCCGCGCGTCGTGTACGCTTTGTCGGAGGTGCAAGGCTCATCGAGAATACTTGAACTTCGGTTGAATACGGCACGGCTAAGCGTTGGTTCGCTCTAGCTTACCGGGATCGACCTGGGCGCAAGATATTCTGTACACGGTAGAAGTGAGGATGGAGCAACTAAGCGCTGGTTCGCTCTAGTCGTCGAGCCTCAAGACTATCGTAGATGAGATATAGAATTAGAATAATCGCGAGCGTACCCGTGGATTAGAATTAAGGAATTGTATTTGAACTTGAATAAAGATACTTTGAATCTGGTAAAAATAAACTATATTCTATGATTTCACTATACTAGATACACTTGACTAAATTCTAAGTTACTGACTAGCGATTACAATGAGAATTAGAAATAGTATAAAGTATCGAATGGACTCCGCTATGGGAGTATGGATAGAGACGAATGCATTAGAGCTAATTGCTCGTTGCGAATGAGCCTATTGCTCGGATCGGAAGTGCATCGTTCGGATGCTGGATTAGAACTCCTCGGTTCGGAGATGAGATACGAACTCTCCCGTTCGGAGGTGAGATACCAACTCTCCCGTTCGGAGGTGAGATTGGAACTGACTCTCGGATCTCGCGTCCGCGACCTCCTCGGGTCGCGCGGCGCGCGAGTCGCTGGGCCCTCGCGGTGGGGCGGACGGTCGGAGTAGGGCGGCCGCTCGGCCCTCGTGGTGGGGCGGCCGTTCGGAGTGGGGCGCGGCCCGCGTTAAGCGTGAGCCGCGAGCGTCGAGTGTGCGCGCGAGTGCACGGAACATAGCCGTGCATGAATGAAATATATACATATATTCACTTAAATCTAGGTGTGTGTTGGTGTGTATGTACATAGGTGAGTAGTGTCCTTATTCTAATCCCACATGTACGAGAAGTACGTATAGGGCTTCGTGATCGCTGGGGATTCGACCCAGTATGTGTCGGAGAGCTCCTCGCCCTCGTAATACGGGGTGAAGTCCTCCCCCTCGTGTGTGGAGATCGCGCGTGGGCGCGGCATGCTGCATCCCTCTTCCCTCTCGTACCTTTGTCTCCTTCTGTAGGGACGGCGAGTCGGCGGGTGGCCCGTGTGCAGGGGCTCCGGATACGGATGCTGGGGATGATGAGTTGGACGCCGGAGGGTGGCAGGCGGTACGCCTGACGCTACAATACGTAGACATCTGCAAACGCTATTTCCTTGCAAGGAAGTGTCGCATTTGCATTCATTTGAATCGTAGACGAGGAATGCATAACACTTCGCAATGAATACTATATCTTACCATGAAACATAGAAGTGAGATCCGATATCGCGTTTTAAGAATCATAAGAAATCTATTGCTACGATACGTAGACATCTGCAAACGCAATTTCCTTGCAAGGAAGTGTCGCATTTACATGCATTTGAAGTGTAGACGAGGAATACATGACACTTCGCAAATCATATTATATCTTACCATGAAACATAGAAATGAGATGCGATATCGCGTTTCAAGAAGCATCAGAAATCCATTGCTATGATACGTAGACATCTGCAAACGCTATTTCCTTGCAAGGAAGTGTCGCATTTACATTCATTTGAAGTGTAGACGAGGAATACATAACACTTCGCAAATCATATTATACCTTACCATGAAACATAGAAATGAGATGCGATATCGCTTTTTAAGTGTCATAAGAACTCTATTGCTACGATACGTAGACATCTGCAAACGCTATTTCCTTGCAAGGAAGTGTCGCATTTACATTCATTTGAATCGTAGGCGAGGAATGCATAGCACTTCGCAATGAATATTATATCTTATCATGAAACATAGATATGAGATGCAGTATCTCGTTTTAAGAAGCATTGGAACTCTATTGCTACGATACCTAGACATCTGCAGACGCTATTTCCTAGCGAGGAAGTGTCGCATTCACATTCATTTGAAGTGTAGACGAGGAATACATAACACTTCGCAAATCATATTATACCTTACCATGAAACATAGAAATGAGATGCGATATCGCTTTTTAAGAATCATAAGAACTCTATTGCTACGATACGTAGACATCTGCAAACGCTATTTCCTTGCAAGGAAGTGTCGCATTTACATTCATTTGAATCGTAGGCGAGGAATGCATAGCACTTCGCAATGAATATTACATCTTATCATGAAACATAGATATGAGATGCAGTATCTCGTTTTAAGAAGCATTTGAACTCTATTGCTTCGATACGTAGACATTTGCAAACGCTATTTCCTTGCAAGGAAGCATCGCATTTACATTCATTTGAAGTGTAGACGAGGAATACATATGTAACGTCAGGCGTACCGCCTGCCACCCTCCGGCGTCCAACTCATCATCCCCAGCATCCGTATCCGGAGCCCCTGCACACGGGCCACCCGCCGACTCGCCGCCCTTACAGAAGGAGACAAAGGTACGAGAGGGAAGAAGGATGCAGCATGCCGCGCCCACGCGCGATCTCCACACACGAGGGGGAGGACTTCACCCCGTATTACGAGGGCGAGGAGCTCTCCGACACATACTGGGTCGAATCCCCAGCGATCACGAAGCCCTATACGTACTTCTCGTACATGTGGGATTAGAATAAGCACACTACTCACCTATGTACATACACACCAACACACACCTAGATTTAAGTGAATATATGTATATATTTCATTCATGCACGGCTATGTTCCGTGCACTCGCGCGCACACTCGACGCTCGCGGCTCACGCTTAACGCGGGCCGCGCCCCACTCCGAACGGCCGCCCCACCACGGGGGCCGAGCGGCCGCCCTACTCCGACCGTCCGCCCCACCGCGAGGGCCCAGCGACTCGCGCGCCGCGCGACCCGAGGAGGTCGCGGACGCGAGATCAGAGAGTCAGTTCGTATCTCATCTCCGAACCGAGGAGTTCTAATCCAGCATCCGAACGATGCACTTCCGATCCGAGCAATAGGCTCATTCGCAACGAGCAATTAGCTCTAATGCATTCGTCTCTATCCATACTCCCATAGCGGAGTCCATTCGATACTTTATACTATTTCTAATTCTCATTGTAATCGCTAGTCAGTAACTTAGAATTTAGTCAAGTGTATCTAGTATAGTGAAATCATAGAATATAGTTTATTTTTACCAGATTCAAAGTATCTTTATTCGAGTTCAAATACAATTCCTTAATTCCAATCCACGGGTACGCTCGCGATTATTCTAATTCTATATCTCATCTACGATAGTCTTGAGGCTCGACGACTAGAGCGAACCAGCGCTTAGTTGCTCCATCCTCACTTCTACCGTGTACAGAATATCTTGCGCCCAGGTCGATCCCGGTAAGCTAGAGCGAACCAACGCTTAGCCGTGCCGTATTCAACCGAAGTTCAAGTATTCTCGATGAGCCTTGCACCTCCGACAAAGCGTACACGACGCGCGGGGAGGAGAGAGTTTATTCGTCGTCTCGCTCGGGAATACGTGGGTGATGCACCAGAATATTCAATTTCCTACGTTCGAGTCCTGGTTCCTGTGAAGGAGGTTTCCTTCGCCGCACGACCCGTACGAGTCGCCAATCGTCAGGGCCAAACGCCGATACCTGCCAGCCGGAGTCAACCCGCCTGGACGCTTATTCCCGTAGACGTACCTCCGTTCCAGCCGTACGCCGCCGCCATCCCGGTTGCGGATCCAAGGCGCTCCAGGTACCTGGAAAGAGAAATCAGACAGCGGAATCAAGCCTTCGCAAGGTAAGTTTAGTGTTAATTACCGTTTTATCGAGTCCGAAACGCCAACGAACCCGGTCCGGACGCAATTCGCGTTATTTTCGGGAACGGTTACGACTTTGTGCCACCGTTGCGAGCGCAACCGCACCTCGGGACGTGACACATAACACTTCGCAAATCATATTATACCTTACCATGAAACATAGAAATGAGATGCAGTATCGCTTTATAAGAATCATAAGAACTCTATTGCTACGATACGTAGACGTCTGCAAACGCTATTTCCTTGCAAGGAAGTGTCGCATTTACATTCATTTGAATCGTAGGCGAGGAATGCACAACACTTCACAAATCATAATACATCTTACCATGAAACGTAGAAATGAGATGCGATATCGCGTTTTAAGAAGCACTAGAGCTCTATTGCTACGACACCCAGACATGTGCAGACGCTATTTCCTAACAAGGAAGTGTCGCATTTTCATTCATTTGAAGTGTAGACGAGGAATACATGACACTTAGCAAATCATCTTACATCTTACCATGAAACATAGAAATGAGATGCGATATCGCGTTTTAAGAAGCATTAGAACTCTATTGCTTCGATACGTAGACATCTGCAAACGCTATTTCCTTGTAAGGAAGTGTCGCATTTACATTCATTTGAAGTGTAGACGAGGAATACATAACACTTCGCAAATCATATTATATCTTACCATGAAACATAGAAATGAGATGCGATATCGCGTTTTAAGAAGCATTTGAACTCTATTGCTTCGATACGTAGACATCTGCAAACGCTATTTCCTTGCAAGGAAGTGTCGCATTTGCATTCATTTGAATCGTAGACGAGGAATGCATAACACTTCGCAATGAATACTATATCTTACCATGAAACATAGAAGTGAGATCCGATATCGCGTTTTAAGAATCATAAGAAATCTATTGCTACGATACGTAGACATCTGCAAACGCAATTTCCTTGCAAGGAAGTGTCGCATTTACATTCATTTGAAGTGTAGACGAGGAATACATGACACTTCGCAAATCATATTATATCTTACCATGAAACATAGAAATGAGATGCGATATCGCGTTTCAAGAAGCATCAGAAATCCATTGCTATGATACGTAGACATCTGCAAACGCTATTTCCTTGCAAGCAAGTGTCGCATTTACATTCATTTGAATCGTAGACGAGGAATGCATAACACTTCGCAAATCATCTTACATCTTACCATGAAACATAGAAATGAGATGCGATATCGCGTTTTAAGAAGCATTAGAACTCTATTGCTTCGATACGTAGACATCTGCAAGCGCTATTTCCTTGCAAGGAAGTGTCGCATTTACATTCATTTGAATCGTAGACGAGGAATACATAACACTTCGCAATGAATATTATATCTTATCATGAAACATAGATATGAGATGCAATATCTCGTTTTAAGAAGCATTTCAACTTTATTGCTTCGATATGTATACATCTGCAAACGCTATTTCCTTGCAAGGAAGTGTCGCATTTACATTCATTTGAAGTGTAGACGAGGAATACATAACACTTCGCAAATCATGTTATACCTTACCATGAAACATAGAAATGAGATGCGATATCGCTTTTTAAGTATCATAAGAACTCTATTGCTACGATACGTAGACATCTGCAAACGCTATTTCCTTGCAAGGAAGTGTCGCATTTGCATTCATTTGAATCGTAGGCAAGGAATGCATAGCACTTCGCAATGAATATTACATCTTATCATGAAACATAGATATGAGATGCAGTATCTCGTTTTAAGAAGCATTTGAACTCTATTGCTTCGATACGTAGACATTTGCAAACGCTATTTCCTTGCAAGGAAGCATCGCATTTACATTCATTTGAAGTGTAGACGAGGAATACATAACCCTTCGGAAATCATATTACATCTTACCATGAAACATAGAAATGAGATGCGATATCGCGTTTTAAGAAGCATTAGAACTCTACTGCTACGATACGTAGACATCTGCAAACGCTATTTCCTTGCAAGGAAGTGTCGCATTTACATTCATTTGAATCGTAGGCGAGGAATGCATAGCACTTCGCAATGAATATTACATCTTATCATGAAACATAGATATGAGATGCAGTATCTCGCTTTAAGAAGCATTTGAACTCTATTGCTTCGATACGTAGACATTTGCAAACGCTATTTCCTTGCAAGGAAGCATCGCATTTACATTCATTTGAAGTGTAGACGAGGAATACATAACACTTCGCAAATCATATTATACCTTACCATGAAACATAGAAATGAGATGCGATATCGCTTTTTAAGAATCATAAGAACTCTATTGCTACGATACGTAGACATCTGCAAACGCCATTTCCTTGCAAGGAAGTGTCGCATTTACATTCATTTGAATCGTAGGCGAGGAATGCATAGCACTTCGCAATGAATATTATATCTTATCATGAAACATAGATATGAGATGCAGTATCTCGTTTTAAGAAGCATTGGAACTCTATTGCTACGATACCTAGACATCTGCAGACGCTATTTCCTAGCGAGGAAGTGTCGCTTTCACATTCATTTGAAGTGTAGACGAGGAATACATAACACTTCGCAAATCATATTATACCTTACCATGAAACATAGAAATGAGATGCGATATCGCTTTTTAAGAATCATAAGAACTCTATTGCTACGATACGTAGACATCTGCAAACGCTATTTCCTTGCAAGGAAGTGTCGCATTTACATTCAATTGAATCGTAGGCGAGGAATGCATAACACTTCGCAATGAATATTATATCTTATCATGAAACATAGATATGAGATGCAATATCTCGTTTTAAGAAGCATTTGAACTCTGTTGCTTCGATACGTAGACATCTGAAAACGCTATTTCCTTGCAAGGAAGTGTCGCATTTACATTCATTTGAAGTGTAGACGAGGAATACATGATACTTCGCAAATCATATTATATCTTACCATGAAACATAGAAATGAGATGCGATATCGCGTTTTAAGAAGCATTAGAACTCTATTGCTTCGATACGTAGACATCTGCAAACGCTATTTCCTTGTAAGGAAGTGTCGCATTTACATTCATTTGAAGTGTAGACAAGGAATACATAACACTTCGCAATGAATATTATATCTTATCATGAAACATAGATATTAGATGCAATATCTCGTTTTAAGAAGCATTGGAACTCTATTGCTACGATGCCTAGACATCTGCAGACGCTATTTCCTAGCGAGGAAGTCTCGCATTCGCATTCATTTGAAGTGTAGACGAGGAATACATAACACTTCGCAAATCATATTATACCTTACCATGAAACATAGAAATGAGATGCGATATCGCTTTTTATGAATCATAAGAACACTATTGCTACGATACGTAGACATCTGCAAACGCTATTACCTTGCAAGGAAGTGTCGCATTTACATTCATTTGAATCGTGGGCGAGGAATGCACAGCACTTCGCAATGAATATTATATCTTATCATGAAACATAGATATGAGATGCAGTATCTCCTTTTAAGAAGCATTTGAACTCTATTGCTTCGATACGTAGACATTTGCAAACGCTATTTCCTTGCAAGGAAGCATCGCATTTACATTCATTTGAAGTGTAGACGAGGAATACATAACATTTCGCAAATCATATTACATCTTACCATGAAACATAGAAATGAGATGCGATATCGCGTTTTAAGAAGCATTAGAACTCTATTGCTACGATACCTAGACATCTGCGGCCGCTATTTCCCAGCAAGGAAGTGTCGCATTTACATTCATTTGAAGTGTAGACGAGGAAGACATGACACTTCGCAAATCATATTATATCTTACCATGAAACATAGAAATGAGATGCGATATCGCGTTTTAAGAAGCATTTGAACTCAATTTCTTCGATACGTAGACATCTGCAAACGCTGTTTCCTTGCAAGGAAGTGTCGCATTTACATTCATTTGAAGTGTAGACGAGGAATACATAACACTTCGCAAATCATATTATACCTTACCATGAAACATAGAAATGAGATGCGATATCGCTTTTTAAGAATCATAAGAACTCTATTGCTACGATACGTAGACATCTGCAAACGCTATTTCCTTGCAAGGAAGTGTCGCATTTACATTCATTTGAATCGTAGGCGAGGAATGCATAGCACATCGCAATGAATATTATATCTTATCATGAAACATAGATATGAGATGCAGTATCTCGTTTTAAGAAGCATTGGAACTCTATTGCTACGATACCTAGACATCTGCAGACGCTATTTCCTAGCGAGGAAGTGTCGCATTCACATTCATTTGAAGTGTAGACGAGGAATACATAACACTTCGCAAATCATATTTTACCTTACCATGAAACATAGAAATGAGATGCGATATCGCTTTTTAAGAATCATAAGAACTCTATTGCTACGATACGTAGACATCTGCAAACGCTATTTCCTTGCAAGGAAGTGTCGCATTTACATTCATTTGAATCGTAGGCGAGGAATGCATAGCACTTCGCAATGAATATTACATCTTATCATGAAACATAGATATGAGATGCAGTATCTCGTTTTAAGAAGCATTTGAACTCTATTGCTTCGATACGTAGACATTTGCAAACGCTATTTCCTTGCAAGGAAGCATCGCATTTACATTCATTTGAAGTGTAGACGAGGAATACATAACACTTCGCAAATCATATTATACCTTACCATGAAACATAGAAATGAGATGCGATATCGCTTTATAAGAATCATAAGAACTCTATTGCTACGATACGTAGACGTCTGCAAACGCTATTTCCTTGCAAGGAAGTGTCGCATTTACATTCATTTGAATCGTAGACGAGGAATGCATAACACTTCACAAATTATAATACATCTTACCATGAAACGTAGAAATGAGATGCGATATCGCGTTTTAAGGAGCACTAGAACTCTATTGCTACGATACCCAGACATCTGCAGACGCTATTTCCTAACAAGGAAGTGTCGCATTTTCATTCATTTGAAGTGTAGACGAGGAATACATGACACTTAGCAAATCATCTTACATCTTACCATAAAACATAGAAATGAGATGCGATATCGCATTTTAAGAAGCATTAGAACTCTATTGCTTCGATACGTAGACATCTGCAAGCGCTATTTCCTTGCAAGGAAGTGTCGCATTTACATTCATTTGAATCGTAGACGAGGAATGCATAACACTTCGCAATGAATACTATATCTTATCATGAAACATAGATATGAGATGCAATATCTCGTTTTAAGAAGCATTTGAACTCTGTTGCTTCGATACGTAGACATCTGCAAACGCTATTTCCTTGCAAGGAAGTGTCGCATTTACATTCATTTGAAGTGTAGACGAGGAATACATGATACTTCGCAAATCATATTATATCTTACCATGAAACATAGAAATGGGATGCGATATCGCGTTTTAAGAAGCATTAGAAAACTATTGCTACGATAGGTAGACATTTGCAAACGCTATTTCCTTGCAACGAAGTGTCGCATTTACATTCATTTGAAGTGTAGACGAGGAATACATGATACTTCGCAAATCATATTATATCTTACCATGAAACATAGAAATGAGATGCGATACCGCGTTTTAAGAAGCATTAGAACTCTATTGCTACGATAGGTAGACATCTGCAATCGCTATTTCCTTGCAAGGAAGTGTCGCATTTACATTCGTTTGAGGTGTACACGAGGTATACATAACACTTCGCAAATCATGTTATATCTTACCATGAAACATAGAAATGAGATGCGATATCGCGTTTTAAGAAGCATTAGAAAGCTTTTGCTACGATACGTAGACATCTGCAAACGCTATTTCCTAGCGAGGAAGTATTGCATTCACATTCATTTGAAGTGTAGACGAGGAATACATAACACTTCGCAAATCATGTTATATCTTACCATGAAACATAGAAATGAGATGCGATATCGCGTTTTAAGAATCATATGAACTCTATTGCTACGATACGTAGACATCTGCAAACGCTATTTCCTTGCAAGGAAGTGTCGCATTTACTTTCATTTGAATCGTAGACGAGGAATGCATAACACTTCGCAATGAGTATTATATCTTATCATGAAACATAGATATTAGATGCAATATCTCGTTTTAAGAAGCATTGGAACTCTATTGCTACGATAACTAGACATCTGCAGACGCTATTTCCTAGCGAGGAAGTGTCGCATTCACATTCATTTGAAGTGTAGACGAGGAATACATAACACTTCGCAAATCATATTACATCTTACCATGAAACATAGAAATGATATGCGATATCGCGTTTTAAGAAGCATTAAAACTCTGTTGCTTCGATACGTAGACATCTGCAAACGCTATTTCCTTGCAAGGAAGTGTCGCATTTACATTCATTTGAATCGTAGACGAGGAATGCATAACACTTCGCAAATCATAATACATCTTACCATGAAACGTAGAAATGAGATGCGATATCGCGTTTTAAGAAGCACTAGAACTCTATTGCTACGATACCCAGACATCTGCAGACGCTATTTCCTAACAAGGAAGTGTCGCATTTACATTCATTTGAAGTGTAGACGAGGAATACATGACACTTAGCAAATCATCTTATATCTTACCATGAAACATAGAAATGAGATGCGATATCGCGTTTTAAGAAGCATTAGAACTCTATTGCTTCGATACGTAGATATCTGCAAACGCTATTTCCTTGTAAGGAAGTGTCGCATTTACATTCATTTGAAGTGTAGACGAGGAATACATAACACTTCGCAATGAATATTATATCTTATCATGAAACATAGATATTAGATGCAATATCTCGTTTTAAGAAGCATTGGAACTCTATTGCTACGATACCTAGACATCTGCAGACGCTATTTCCTAGCGAGGAAGTGTCGCATTCACATTCATTTGAAGTGTAGACGAGGAATACATAACACTTCGCAAATCATATCATACCTTACCATGAAACATAGAAATGAGATGCGATATCGCCTTTTATGAATCATAAGAACACTATTGCTACGATACGTAGACATCTGCAAACGCTATTTCCTTGCAAGGAAGAGTCGCATTTACATTCATTTGAATCGTGGGCGAGGAATGCACAGCACTTCGCAATGAATATTATATCTTATCATGAAACATAGATATGAGATGCAGTATCTCGTTTTAAGAAGCATTTGAACTCTATTGCTTCGATACGTAGACATTTGCAAACGCTATTTCCTTGCAAGGAAGCATCGCATTTACATTCATTTGAAGTGTAGACGAGGAATACATAACACTTCGCAAATCATATCACATCTTACCATGAAACATAGAAATGAGATGCGATATCGCGTTTTAAGAAGCATTAGAACTCTATTGCTACGATACCTAGACATCTGCAGACGCTATTTCCCAGCAAGGAAGTGTCGCATTTACATTCATTTGAAGTGTAGACGAGGAAGACATGACACTTCGCAAATCATATTATATCTTACCATGAAACATAGAAATGAGATGCGATATCGCGTTTTAAGAAGCATTTGAACTCAATTTCTTCGATACGTAGACATCTGCAAACGCTGTTTCCTTGCAAGGAAGTGTCGCATTTACATTCATTTGAAGTGTAGACGAGGAATACATAACACTTCGCAAATCATATTATACCTTACCATGAAACATAGAAATGAGATGCGATATCGCTTTTTAAGAATCATAAGAACTCTATTGCTACGATACGTAGACATCTGCAAACGCTATTTCCTTGCAAGGAAGTGTCGCATTTACATTCATTTGAATCGTAGGCGAGGAATGCATAGCACTTCGCAATGAATATTATATCTTATCATGAAACATAGATATGAGATGCAGTATCTCGTTTTAAGAAGCATTGGAACTCTATTGCTACGATACCTAGACATCTGCAGACGCTATTTCCTAGCGAGGAAGTGTCGCATTCACATTCATTTGAAGTGTAGACGAGGAATACATAACACTTCGCAAATCATATTATACCTTACCATGAAACATAGAAATGAGATGCGATATCGCTTTTTAAGAATCATAAGAACTCTATTGCTACGATACGTAGACATCTGCAAACGCTATTTCCTTGCAAGGAAGTGTCGCATTTACATTCATTTGAATCGTAGGCGAGGAATGCATAGCACTTCGCAATGAATATTACATCTTATCATGAAACATAGATATGAGATGCAGTATCTCGTTTTAAGAAGCATTTGAACTCTATTGCTTCGATACGTAGACATTTGCAAACGCTATTTCCTTGCAAGGAAGCATCGCATTTACATTCATTTGAAGTATAGACGAGGAATACATAACACTTCGCAAATCATATTATACCTTACCATGAAACATAGAAATGAGATGCGATATCGCTTTATAAGAATCATAAGAACTCTATTGCTACGATACGTAGACGTCTGCAAACGCTATTTCCTTGCAAGGAAGTGTCGCATTTACATTCATTTGAATCGTAGACGAGGAATGCATAACACTTCACAAATTATAATACATCTTACCATGAAACGTAGAAATGAGATGCGATATCGCGTTTTAAGGAGCACTAGAACTCTATTGCTACGATACCCAGACATCTGCAGACGCTATTTCCTAACAAGGAAGTGTCGCATTTTCATTCATTTGAAGTGTAGACGAGGAATACATGACACTTAGCAAATCATCTTACATCTTACCATGAAACATAGAAATGAGATGCGATATCGCGTTTTAAGAAGCATTAGAACTCTATTGCTTCGATACGTAGACATCTGCAAGCGCTATTTCCTTGCAAGGAAGTGTCGCATTTACATTCATTTGAATCGTAGACGAGGAATGCATAACACTTCGCAATGAATACTATATCTTATCATGAAACATAGATATGAGATGCAATATCTCGTTTTAAGAAGCATTTGAACTCTGTTGCTTCGATACGTAGACATCTGCAAACGCTATTTCCTTGCAAGGAAGTGTCGCATTTACATTCATTTGAAGTGTAGACGAGGAATACATAACACTTCGCAAATCTTATTATATCTTACCATGAAACATAGTAATGAGATGCGATATCGCGTTTTAAGAAGCATTAGAACTCTATTGCTACGACACGTAGACACCTGCAATCGCTATTTCCTTGCAAGGAAGTGTCGCATTTACATTCATTTGAAGTGTAGACGAGGAATACATGATACTTCGCAAATCATATTATATCTTACCATGAAACATAGAAATGAGATGCGATATCGCGTTCTAAGAAGCATCAGAAATCCATTGCTACGATACCTAGACATCTGCAGACGCTATTTCCTAACAAGGAAGTGTCGCATTTACATTCATTTGAATCGTAGACGAGGAATGCATAACACTTCGCAATGAATATTATATCTTATCATGAAACATAGATATGAGATGCAATATCTCGTTCTAAGAAGCATTAGAAATCCATTGCTACGATACGTAGAAATCTGCAAATGCTATTTCCTTGCAAGGAAGTGTCGCATTTACATTCATTTGATGTGTAGACGAGGAATACATAACACTTCGCAAATCATATTATATCTTACCATGAAACATAGAAATGAGATGCGATATCGCGATTTAAGAAGCATCAGAAATCCATTGCTACGATACCTAGACATCTGCAAACGCTATTTCCTAGCGAGCAAGTGTCGCATTTACATTCATTTGAAGTGTAGACGAGGAATACATGACACTTCGCAAATCATATTATATCTTACCATGAAACATAGAAATGAGATGCGATATCGCGTTCTAAGAAGCATCAGAAATCCATTGCTACGATACGTAGACATCTGCAGACGCTATTTCCTTGCAAGGAAGTGTCGCATTTACATTCATTTGAAGTGTAGACGAGGAATACATGATACCTCGCAAATCATATTATAACTTACCATGAAACATAGAAATGAGATGCGATATCGCGTTTTAAGAAGCATTAGAACTCTATTGTGTCACGTCCCGAGGTGCGGTTGCGCTCGCAACGGTGGCACAAAGTCGTAACCGTTCCCGAAAATAACGCGAATTGCGTCCGGACCGGGTTCGTTGGCTTTTCGGACTCGATAAAACGGTAACTAACACTAAACTTACCTTGCGAAGGCTTGATTCCGCTGTCTGATTTCTCTTTCCAGGTACCTGGAACGCCTTGGATCCGCAACCGGGATGGCGGCGGCGTACGGCTGGAACGGAGGTACGTCTACGGGAATAAGCGTCCAGGCGGGTTGACTCCGGCTGGCAGGTATCGGCGTTTGGCCCTGACGATTGGCGACTCGTACGGGTCGTGCGGCGAAGGAAACCTCCTTCACAGGAACCAGGACTCGAACGTAGGAAATTGAATATTCTGGTGCATCACCCACGTATTCCCGAGCGAGACGACGAATGAACTCTCTCCTCCCCGCGCGTCGTGTACGCTTTGTCGGAGGTGCAAGGCTCATCGAGAATACTTGAACTTCGGTTGAATACGGCACGGCTAAGCGTTGGTTCGCTCTAGCTTACCGGGATCGACCTGGGCGCAAGATATTCTGTACACGGTAGAAGTGAGGATGGAGCAACTAAGCGCTGGTTCGCTCTAGTCGTCGAGCCTCAAGACTATCGTAGATGAGATATAGAATTAGAATAATCGCGAGCGTACCCGTGGATTAGAATTAAGGAATTGTATTTGAACTCGAATAAAGATACTTTGAATCTGGTAAAAATAAACTATATTCTATGATTTCACTATACTAGATACACTTGACTAAATTCTAAGTTACTGACTAGCGATTACAATGAGAATTAGAAATAGTATAAAGTATCGAATGGACTCCGCTATGGGAGTATGGATAGAGACGAATGCATTAGAGCTAATTGCTCGTTGCGAATGAGCCTATTGCTCGGATCGGAAGTGCATCGTTCGGATGCTGGATTAGAACTCCTCGGTTCGGAGATGAGATACGAACTCTCCAGTTCGGAGATGAGATACCAACTCTCCCGTTCGGAGGTGAGATTGGAACTGACTCTCGGATCTCGCGTCCGCGACCTCCGCGGGTCGCGCGGCGCGCGAGTCGCTGGGCCCTCGCGGTGGGGCGGACGGTCGGAGTAGGGCGGCCGCTCGGCCCCCGTGGTGGGGCGGCCGTTCGGAGTGGGGCGCGGCCCGCGTTAAGCGTGAGCCGCGAGCGTCGAGTGTGCGCGCGAGTGCACGGAACATAGCCGTGCGTGAATGAAATATATACATATATTCACTTAAATCTAGGTGTGTGTTGGTGTGTATGTACATATATGAGTAGTGTGCTTATTCTAATCCCACATGTACGAGAAGTACGTATAGGGCTTCGTGATCGCTGGGGATTCGACCCAGTATGTGTCGGAGAGCTCCTCGCCCTCGTAATACGGGGTGAAGTCCTCCCCCTCGTGTGTGGAGATCGCGCGTGGGCGCGGCATGCTGCATCCCTCTTCCCTCTCGTACCTTTGTCTCCTTCTGTAGGGACGGCGAGTCGGCGGGTGGCCCGTGTGCAGGGGCTCCGGATACGGATGCTGGGGATGATGAGGTGGACGCCGGAGGGTGGCAGGCGGTACACCTGACGTTACACCACCCCCCTTGGAAAAAGAATCTCGGCCATGCCGAGATCTCTTGTCTGTTGGGTAGATTTCGGGATGCTGGATCCTTCTCTTGGTCCTGTCGGCTGGATGCTGCGGAATCTGAGGTTTTTCGCCTGGTTGATCCTGGCGATAACGTTTGGAGATTGGACCGTGACTGCGGGCTTCCTTCGGATTGCAGGCACTTTCGTCGCTTTCACTTTCAGCGTTCGTTTGAATGTCACTGCTCTCACTGACTTCATTTTCAGTTTTTCGCACTTTTCTTTCACTAGCATCCACACTCTGCATACTATGCATTCGTTTACAAATTTTGATTTTGTTCGTATGAAGAATTTTATGGCGCCCTTTTACATTCAGCTTAACATTACAATTGCCCAAAATTTCGAGGATACGGTACGGTCCAGAATACTGTGCCTGGAACTTATGTTTGTTCGGCTCTTTTAAAAGATAGACCCATTGGCCTACCTCGAAGTTTTGGACATTGAGATTTCGGTCATAATAATATTTAGAACGGCGTTTCGCATTGTCTAGATTGGCTTTAGCCAAATCCTGAGATTTCGTGATTTTCTCCTGAAGTTGTATAAGATAGTCGCTATATGTTTCGTTATCAGAGCTGTCTTGAAAAGGAGTGGCTCACGGCGTCCTAGCTATCCTGCCGAACACTAGTTCGTGAGGGGTGTATAATGTACCCTCGTGCACACTGGTGTTGTATGAAAACATTGCATACGGTAACCAATTCACCCAATCGTTACTCGACTCTATGTAATGCTTCAGATATTCGGCCAGGACGTGGTGAGATCGTTCAACGGACCCGTTTGTCTGTGGATGGAACGCAGTGGACTTGTATTGCTTAATACGGAATTTGATTGCTATGGCTTTAATCAAGCTATTTATAAAGTTCGAACCTTGGTCCGTGAGTATGCCTTTCGGGCATCCGAACTTACAAATGAATTCTTTTATTAAAGCTTCGGCAATGTCTACTGCGGTGGTGGTTTTGAGAGGAACTGCGATTGAGTATTTAGTGAGGAGATCTTGGATCGTGAGGATACTCGTATAACCGTCGGAAGTTTCGGGAAGAGGACCCATTACGTCCATTGAAATCTTATCGAATGCCCTGCCAGGGGTGTCGGTTAAAGTGAGAGGCTGTCTGGTCTTTACCCGGACCAGTTTCTCTGTCTGACAACTTTTACATTTGCCAATATATTCTTGTATTTGTGTTTTCATGTTTGGCCAAAAGTATTGTTGTCTGATGCGAGAATAAGTTTTATTAACCCCTTTGTGACCTCCCACAGGGGAGTCGTGGTTTTCTCTTATTATTTTCAGTCGCTCTTCGACCGAAGGGGTTTTAATGAGGCCCTGGCAGACCGTAATCTGGACAGTTGTTTCATAAAACAGGTCCTGAAGGATTTTCTGGATTCGGGACCAGGATACGGAGTCTAGATAGGTTTGTGCGATACTAAATGTTTGTAATTGTAATTCGTTTACAACGTCGCACAAGGATCTGAATGTTTCTACTACGGTCTGGAAATTGATTGATCTGGTGGAATGTTCGATGATTGGAAGCTGGATTTGGAATTCGTTTCCGATTTGTATGACTTTGGCTTTGGTAAGAACGTGATTTTTGTTTGGAAGGAATTTTTCAGCGTTCGCTAGATCTTTGGCGCCCGTGTCATAGGGGTGCCCAGATTGCGTGACGAAGACAACTACATTGTCTCGTCGCGTTGATAATGCGTCACGGCTGAAATTAAATAGAGGTTCGCGTCGGAAAAATTCATTTGGAGCAGGAGTATAGAAGTCGGTGCTGTCGCTGGCGACTTGCGGAGGTGGTGCTGTGTTGGTACGGAAGGACGTGCCTGGAGTCGGTAATTCAGGTTCTGATGTTACCGGAGTAGGAGGAGGCACTAGTGTGGTATACTTTTTACGGGTTTCCGGAGGCACATCGAAGATGTCGTCCTCCGAGTTTTCTGAATACGAGAGCGGAAAAATTTGAGCGGGATTCCGCGACAATGCGTCCGCATTAAGGTTCGTTTTTCCACTTTTATAGACCATCTCGTAGTCAAATTCCGCTAACTTAAGCCTCCACCGTACGAGTCTACTTGACGGGTCCTTGACCGAATTCATCCACACTAACGGTCGATGGTCGGTAACGAGTTTGAATTGATTACCGTATATGTATGGACGAAAGTAATGGACGGCGTAGACAATCGCCAGACACTCCTTCTCGATCGTGGAGTAGTTTTTCTCCGCAGCGTTTAACAGTCGCGACGTGTACGCGATTGGCAAGTCGCGGCCTATTGGTCCTTGACTCAAGATAGCACCAATAGCTTCGGCGGACGCGTCGGTCGTTATCACGAATGGTTGTTTAAAGTTTGGGTACTGCAAGATAGGCGCTTCGCATAGGCAATCTCGGAGTTTGACGAATGAATTCTCTTGCTCGTTACGCCATACAAAGGGCGCGTCTTTTTTTAACAAATTTGTAAGTGGCTTAGCAATATTGGAAAAATTTGCGATGAACCGCCTGTAGTATCCCGCGAGCCCGAGGAATTGTTTGATCTGTTTCGCGTTGCGCGGGCGCGGAAAATTTTTGACGGCGCTAATTTTCGCAGGGTCAGGTTTTACACCGTGCTCACTGATAATATGACCCAAATAGCTTACTTCTCTCCTCAAGAATTCGCACTTATCCGGCTGCAATACTAAATTAGCTTCTTTGAGCCGTTGAGTTAATTTATCGAATTTAAGTCGATGTTCTTGAAGAGAGCTAGCGTAGATAACAATGTCGTCCAAATAGACGAAAATTTCGTTCCCCTGGAGACCGGACAGGACATTGTCCATAAGTCGTTGGAACGTCGCTGGCGCATTTTTTAATCCGAATGGCATTCTTTTAAATTCATAATGCCCGTGAGGCGTCGAAAAAGCAGTTTTGGGAGCATCGGCGGGCTCCATTGGGATCTGGTGAAATCCGCTCGCGAGATCGAATGTACTAAAATACTTCGCACTCCCGAGCTGATCAAGTATCTCGGTAATGCAAGGGAGGGGATAGGCATCGGCGACAGATTTCTCATTGAGTGCGCGGTAGTCGATGACGACGCGCCATTGCTTGTTGCCCAAGGAGTCCGGTTTCTTTGGGACAACCCACAATGGCGAATTATATGGTGATTTTGACGGAGAGATGACACCATTTTGTAAAAATTTGTCGACTTGTCGTCGAATCTCCTCCTTATGAGCTGGTGGGAAACGGTATTGTTTCACATTGACGGGGCGGTCGTCGACGGTTGGAATCTTGTGCGTGGTTGCTGACGTATGCCCTAATTTATCCCCCTCAATGTGAAAAAGCTCCTGCGTGCTTTGAACGAGACGGACGACGTGCTCTCTTTCCTCTGCGTTGAGGTGGTCGAGACGGAGGAGACTAAGAATTCGATCTACTCGAGATTTCGAAGGATTGGCGGATTTCGATGTTTGTTTTAACGGCGCCTGTTGTACATTATTTTTAACCGCCTGAGCATAGGAGATTTGCTGAACATTCGCGATTTTGCAACGCGAAGGAGGAGTTTCGAGTGTCGAATATGGTGTCTGACTCGAGAAAGAAATAGAAGTTTTCCCTTTTTGGGATGAGCCGATCGGTACGGCGGATACGTTGGATTTAGTAGATTTAGAAAAAGCCGGATAGAGCGACGGACTATCCTCCTCGTGGAGGGGAGTCATGATTTTCGCGGGCTCGAGTATGATCTCTGGTAACGCGATTTCGACGGCGCGGTCGGATGAATTAATTATTCGAGTTACCGCTTTGCCCCGAATTACTCTGACGAGAGCGTTTCCGAAAAATATGCCCGGCGCAAGATCGATACGAGGAATTATACCTTCCGCGAGATTCGAATTAACTACGCGGACCTTGATACCGATATTTGATCTCGGCGGAATGGAGATACGGTCTCCTGACTTCGGAGAAGCTGCTTTGTCTTGCGTTCGAAGCTTCGATTTCGTTGCTGCATCGCGTTTCAGCGGAGGCGATGATTTACGCGACGGGCGCGGCGGCGGAGGGGGAATAGATTCCGTGCGCGGCGCTTGTTTACGTTTCGGCGATAGGAGAGGCTTTATTTTCGAGTCCGGTGACGGTTCCTCGAGTGCTTCGATATCGTCTTCGAAAGGAATTCTCTTACCATTCCATTTGATTATTTTATTTGGAAAAGAGATTTCTGCGTCCATACAGAACCCGGAGCCGAGGATCCCGCTTGGTTTAAGGGGAAAATCATCCTCGACCACATTAAAGGGAACGACGCGACCGAAAATGACAAGATTCACCGTCCCTAAGGTTGCGGTTTTGCCATCGGTTACCCCTGTTATTATTACGATCTCGCACTTATCGATTCGCGCGGATGCTTTTAGAGCCGAACGTTTTATAATATTTATTTCCGCCCCAGTGTCCACCATGAAGCGAGTTGGTGAAATTAGAAGATCGGATTTTAGAATTACGTTTGGCGTGCTAGTTTTTCCGGTTATGTTTATCGCGGCGTTTCGTCGATTTCCGCGTTGGAGTTGTTCGCGGCGAGAGGACGGACTGGGTGCGCGGCCTCGCCACCTGTCTCGCGGCGGGTGCGGAGGCCATTGTCGTTTCCCGAATTTTTATTTACCGCGTTGTTGTACTGTCTTTTGCGGCACTCGCCTATTTCGTGCCCCGGGGTCTTGCAATAGCGACAAAATTTGGGCGCGTCCCTGGCTACGATTTGTCTCGGTTGTTCGTACGCGGGGCCTCGAGTAGGAGGCGGTACGTCCCTGGATCGCAAGTATTCCTGCGGTCGGTACGGCGATGGCGGTCTGAGCCGACACTCGGTCGCGTAATGTCCGATATTATTGCATTTTCGGCAAATAATTTCGGCTGGTTTTTCGCGCAATTCTGGTCGCGCGACACGCGATCTACCTAGCCGGTTGCAATCACGTTCGTGCATTTGATAGAGCTCCCGCGCTCGAGCGAACGTTTCTCGCAATGTACCGAATGAATTTACCGTCATTTGCATTCGAATTTCTGGAATGAGACCGTCTTTAAAACATTGTAATGTGAGCGCGTCTACGTCATCGAGCGATTCCGGTGTGTCTCGTCGAGCAAGCCTTTCGCAATCAATTATAGCGGTTCTAAGATCTTTTACTCGACCGATGTAATCTAGAATGTGCTCGTTCGCGCGCATAAATATATTAGCAAGTTCACCCCGATAATGATGAGCTGATTTTACGGAGCAAAAAGTGCTGCGAAGAACGTCCGTTAATTCGAGTATTGTGTAACACGGCTCGTCTTCTAGCGCGGCGTAGGCACGACCCTTGAGTTTTCCCTTAAGCAGGCGTGTGAAAGTTCGCTCGCACCCATTAGGGATAAGCTCATAAGCGCGTTTACACGCTCGGGTAAACTGAAGAATAGGAATGTTCTGACCATCGAATGTCGGCACGGCTTCGAGGGCCTGCTTAAGCGATAGCTCGTCGTGTTGAGAACTATTTGTATTGAAATCAGAGCTCGAATTATGTGCGTAAAGCGGATTTCCCCGAGGAATATCCAGCGAAGCGGTATCGTCGCGCGTTAAATCAGGCGTTCTGCGAATAGATTCTATTTCACGACGTAAAATTTCTATTTGCTGGAGTAACGCGGCATTACTCGGATCGGTCGCTTTCGTATTTTTCGCTGAAGTATTTTGTTGCGCGGTACTAGGAAGAGGCTCGGCGATAGCGTCTTGGAAGTCGAGCGTTCTGCTAATGCGTTTTTCGCGTTCGGAATCGGCCATCGCGGCGGCTCGCTGTGTCTGCTGGCGCGTTTTTGTCGGAGTCCGGGTTGCCATATCTAGTTTCGCGGTTCCTTTCGGCAGAATTTCCGGAGGAAACGCGGGGCTATCCCACCGCTGTCACCAAAAATAACTTTCGTGTCACGTCCCGAGGTGCGGTTGCGCTCGCAACGGTGGCACAAAGTCGTAACCGTTCCCGAAAATAACGCGAATTGCGTCCGGACCGGGTTCGTTGGCTTTTCGGACTCGATAAAACGGTAACTAACACTAAACTTACCTTGCGAAGGCTTGATTCCGCTGTCTGATTTCTCTTTCCAGGTACCTGGAACGCCTTGGATCCGCAACCGGGATGGCGGCGGCGTACGGCTGGAACGGAGGTACGTCTACGGGAATAAGCGTCCAGGCGGGTTGACTCCGGCTGGCAGGTATCGGCGTTTGGCCCTGACGATTGGCGACTCGTACGGGTCGTGCGGCGAAGGAAACCTCCTTCACAGGAACCAGGACTCGAACGTAGGAAATTGAATATTCTGGTGCATCACCCACGTATTCCCGAGCGAGACGACGAATGAACTCTCTCCTCCCCGCGCGTCGTGTACGCTTTGTCGGAGGTGCAAGGCTCATCGAGAATACTTGAACTTCGGTTGAATACGGCACGGCTAAGCGTTGGTTCGCTCTAGCTTACCGGGATCGACCTGGGCGCAAGATATTCTGTACACGGTAGAAGTGAGGATGGAGCAACTAAGCGCTGGTTCGCTCTAGTCGTCGAGCCTCAAGACTATCGTAGATGAGATATAGAATTAGAATAATCGCGAGCGTACCCGTGGATTAGAATTAAGGAATTGTATTTGAACTCGAATAAAGATACTTTGAATCTGGTAAAAATAAACTATATTCTATGATTTCACTATACTAGATACACTTGACTAAATTCTAAGTTACTGACTAGCGATTACAATGAGAATTAGAAATAGTATAAAGTATCGAATGGACTCCGCTATGGGAGTATGGATAGAGACGAATGCATTAGAGCTAATTGCTCGTTGCGAATGAGCCTATTGCTCGGATCGGAAGTGCATCGTTCGGATGCTGGATTAGAACTCCTCGGTTCGGAGATGAGATACGAACTCTCCAGTTCGGAGATGAGATACCAACTCTCCCGTTCGGAGGTGAGATTGGAACTGACTCTCGGATCTCGCGTCCGCGACCTCCTCGGGTCGCGCGGCGCGCGAGTCGCTGGGCCCTCGCGGTGGGGCGGACGGTCGGAGTAGGGCGGCCGCTCGGCCCCCGTGGTGGGGCGGCCGTTCGGAGTGGGGCGCGGCCCGCGTTAAGCGTGAGCCGCGAGCGTCGAGTGTGCGCGCGAGTGCACGGAACATAGCCGTGCGTGAATGAAATATATACATATATTCACTTAAATCTAGGTGTGTGTTGGTGTGTATGTACATATATGAGTAGTGTGCTTATTCTAATCCCACATGTACGAGAAGTACGTATAGGGCTTCGTGATCGCTGGGGATTCGACCCAGTATGTGTCGGAGAGCTCCTCGCCCTCGTAATACGGGGTGAAGTCCTCCCCCTCGTGTGTGGAGATCGCGCGTGGGCGCGGCATGCTGCATCCCTCTTCCCTCACGTACCTTTGTCTCCTTCTGTAGGGACGGCGAGTCGGCGGGTGGCCCGTGTGCAGGGGCTCCGGATACGGATGCTGGGGATGATGAGGTGGACGCCGGAGGGTGGCAGGCGGTACGCCTGACGTTACAATTGCTACGACAGGTAGACATCTGCAATCGCTATTTCCTTGCAAGGAAGTGTCGCATTTACATTCATTTGACGTGCACACGAGGTATACATAACACTTCGCAAATCATGTTATATCTTACCATGAAACATAGAAATGAGATGCGATATCGCGTTTTAAGAAGCATTAGAAAGCTATTGCTACGATACGTAGACATCTGCAAACGCTATTTCCTAGCGAGGAAGTGTCGCATTCACATTCATTTGAAGTGTAGACAAGGAATACATAACACTTCGCAAATCATATTATACCTTACCATGAAACATAGAAATGAGATGCGATATCGCTTTTCAAGAATCATAAGAACTCTATTGCTACGATACGTAGACATCTGCAAACGCTATTTCCTTGCAAGGAAGTGTCGCATTTACATTCATTTGAATCGTAGATGAGGAATGCATAACACTTCACAAATCATAATACATCTTACCATGAAACGTAGAAATGAGATGCGATATCGCGTTTTAAGAAGCACTAGAACTCTATTGCTACGATACCCAGACATCTGCAGACGCTATTTCCTAACAAGGAAGTGTTGTATTTACATTCATTTGAAGTGTAGACGAGGAATACATGACACTTCGCAATGAATACTATATCTTATCATGAAACATAGATATGAGATGCAATATCTCGTTTTAAGAAGCATTTGAACTCTGTTGCTTCGATACGTAGACATCTGCAAACGCTGTTTCCTTGCAAGGAAGTGTCGCATTTACTTTCATTTGAATCGTAGACGAGGAATGCATAACACTTCGCAATGAATATTATATCTTACCATGAAACATAGAAATGAGATGCGATATCGCGTTTTAAGAAGCATTAGAACTCTATTGCTTCGATACGTAGACATCTGCAAACGCTATTTCCTTGTAAGGAAGTGTCGCATTTACATTCATTTGAAGTGTAGACGAGGAATACATAATACTTCGCAAATCGTATTATATCTTACCATGAAACATACAAATGAGATGCGATATCGCGTTTTAAGAAGCATTAGAACTCTATTGCTACGATAGGTAGACATCTGCAATCGCTACTTCCTTGCAAGGAAGTGTCGCATTTACATTCATTTGAAGTGTAGACGAGGAATACATAACACTTCGCAAATCATATTATATCTTAGCATGAAACATAGAAATGAGATGCGATATCGCGTTTTAAGAATCATTAGAACTCTATTGCTACGATACCTAGACATCTGCAGACGCTATATCCTAGCAAGGAAGTGTCGCATTTACGTTCATTTGAAGTGTAGACGAGGAATACATGATACTTCGCAAATCATATTATATCTTACCATGAAACATAGAAATGAGATGCGAAATCGCGTTTTAAGAATTATAAGAACTCTATTGCTACGATACGTAGACATCTGCAAACGCTATTTCCTTGCAAGGAAGTGTCGCATTTACTTTCATTTGAATCGTAGACGAGGAATGCATAACACTTCGCAATGAATATTATATCTTATCATGAAACATAGATATTAGATGCAATATCTCGTTTTAAGAAGCATTGGAACTCTATTGATACGATACCTAGACATCTGCAGATGCTATTTCCTAGCGAGGAAGTGTCGCATTCACATTCATTTGAAGTGTAGACGAGGAATACATGACACTTCGCAATGAATACTATATCTTATCATGAAACATAGATATGAGATGCAATATCTCGTTTTAAGAAGCATTTGAACTCTGTTGCTTCGATACGTAGACATCTGCAAACGCTGTTTCCTTGCAAGGAAGCGTCGCATTTACTTTCATTTGAATCGTAGACGAGGAATGCATAACACTTCGCAATGAATATTATATCTTACCATGAAACATAGAAATGAGATGCGATATCGCGTTTTAAGAAGCATTAGAACTCTATTGCTTCGATACGTAGACATCTGCAAACGCTATTTCCTTGTAAGGAAGTGTCGCATTTACATTCATTTGAAGTGTAGACGAGGAATACATAATACTTCGCAAATCGTATTATATCTTACCATGAAACATACAAATGAGATGCGATATCGCGTTTTAAGAAGCATTAGAACTCTATTGCTACGATAGGTAGACATCTGCAATCGCTATTTCCTTGCAAGGAAGTGTCGCATTTACATTCATTTGAAGTGTAGACGAGGAATACATAACACTTCGCAAATCGTATTATATCTTACCATGAAACATAGAAATGAGATGCGATATCGCGTTTTAAGAAGCATTAGAACTCTATTGCTACGATAGGTAGACATCTGCAATCGCTACTTCCTTGCAAGGAAGTGTCGCATTTACATTCATTTGAAGTGTAGACGAGGAATACATAACACTTCGCAAATCATATTATATCTTATCATGAAACATAGAAATGAGATGCGATATCGCGTTTTAAGAATCATTAGAACTCTATTGCTACGATACCTAGACATCTGCAGACGCTATATCCTAGCAAGGAAGTGTCGCATTTACGTTCATTTGAAGTGTAGACGAGGAATACATGATACTTCGCAAATCATATTATATCTTACCATGAAACATAGAAATGAGATGCGAAATCGCGTTTTAAGAATTATAAGAACTCTATTGCTACGATACGTAGACATCTGCAAACGCTATTTCCTTGCAAGGAAGTGTCGCATTTACTTTCATTTGAATCGTAGACGAGGAATGCATAACACTTCGCAATGAATATTATATCTTATCATGAAACATAGATATTAGATGCAATATCTCGTTTTAAGAAGCATTGGAACTCTATTGATACGATACCTAGACATCTGCAGATGCTATTTCCTAGCGAGGAAGTGTCGCATTCACATTCATTTGAAGTGTAGACGAGGAATACATGACACTTCGCAATGAATACTATATCTTATCATGAAACATAGATATGAGATGCAATATCTCGTTTTAAGAAGCATTTGAACTCTGTTGCTTCGATACGTAGACATCTGCAAACGTTGCTTCCTTGCAAGGAAGTGTCGCATTTACTTTCATTTGTATCGTAGACGAGGAATGCATAACACTTCGCAATGAATATTATATCTTACCATGAAACATAGAAATGAGATGCGATATCGCGTTTTAAGAAGCATTAGAACTCTATTGCTTCGATACGTAGACATCTGCAAACGCTATTTCCTTGTAAGGAAGTGTCGCATTTACATTCATTTGAAGTGTAGACGAGGAATACATAATACTTCGCAAATCGTATTTTATCTTACCATGAAACATACAAATGAGATGCGATATCGCGTTTTAAGAAGCATTAGAACTCTATTGCTACGATAGGTAGACATCTGCAATCGCTATTTCCTTGCAAGGAAGTGTCGCATTTACATTCATTTGAAGTGTAGACGAGGAATACATAACACTTCGCAAATCGTATTATATCTTACCATGAAACATAGAAATGAGATGCGATATCGCGTTTTAAGAAGCATTAGAACTCTATTGCTACGATAGGTAGACATCTGCAATCGCTACTTCCTTGCAAGGAAGTGTCGCATTTACATTCATTTGAAGTGTAGACGAGGAATACATAACACTTCGCAAATCATATTATATCTTATCATGAAACATAGAAATGAGATGCGATATCGCGTTTTAAGAATCATTAGAACTCTATTGCTACGACAGGTAGACATCTGCAATCGCTATTTCCTTGCAAGGAAGTGTCGCATTTACATTCATTTGAGGTGCACACGAGGTATACATAACACTTCGCAAATCATGTTATATCTTACCATGAAACATAGAAATGAGATGCGATATCGCTTTTTAAGAATCATAAGAACTCTATTGCTACGATACGTAGACATCTGCAAACGCTATTTCCTTGCAAGGAAGTGTCGCATTTACATTCATTTGAATCGTAGGCGAGGAATGCATAGCACTTCGCAATGAATATTATATCTTATCATGAAACATACATATGAGATGCAGTATCTCGTTTTAAGAAGCATTTGAACTCTATTGCTTCGATACGTAGACATCTGCAAGCGCTATTTCCTTGCAAGGAAGTGTCGCATTTACATTCATTTGAGTCGTAGACGAGGAATGCATAACACTTCGCAATGAATACTATATCTTATCATGAAACATAGATATGAGATGCAATATCTCGTTTTAAGAAGCATTTGAACTCTGTTGCTTCGATACGTAGACATCTGCAAACGCTATTTCCTTGCAAGGAAGTGTCGCATTTACATTCATTTGAAGTGTAGACGAGGAATACATGATACTTCGCAAATCATATTATATCTTACCATGAAACATAGAAATGGGATGCGATATCGCGTTTTAAGAAGCATTAGAAAACTATTGCTACGATAGGTAGACATTTGCAAACGCTATTTCCTTGCAACGAAGTGTCGCATTTACATTCATTTGAAGTGTAGACGAGGAATGCATGATACTTCGCAAATCATATTATATCTTACCATGAAACATAGAAATGAGATGCGATATCGCGTTCTAAGAAGCAACAGAAATCCATTGCTACGATACGTAGACATCTGCAGACGCTATTTCCTTGCAAGGAAGTGTCGCATTTACATTCATTTGAAGTGTAGACGAGGAATACATGATACCTCGCAAATCATATTATATCTTACCATGAAACATAGAAATGAGATGCGATATCGCGTTTTAAGAAGCATTAGAACTCTATTGCTACAACAGGTAGACATCTGCAATCGCTATTTCCTTGCAAGGAAGTGTCGCATTTACATTCATTTGAGGTGCACACGAGGTATACATAACACTTCGCAAATCATGTTATATCTTACCATGAAACATAGAAATGAGATGCGATATCGCGTTTTAAGAAGCATTAGAAAGCTATTGCTACGATACGTAGACATCTGCAAACGCTATTTCCTAGCGAGGAAGTGTCGCATTCACATTCATTTGAAGTGTAGACAAGGAATACATAACACTTCGCAAATCATATTATACCTTACCATGAAACATAGAAATGAGATGCGATATCGCTTTTCAAGAATCATAAGAACTCTATTGCTACGATACGTAGACATCTGCAAACGCTATTTCCTTGCAAGGAAGTGTCGCATTTACATTCATTTGAATCGTAGACGAGGAATGCATAACACTTCACAAATCATAGTACATCTTACCATGAAACGTAGAAATGAGATGCGATATCGCGTTTTAAGAAGCACTAGAACTCTATTGCTACGATACCCAGACATCCGCAGACGCTATTTCCTAACAAGGAAGTGTTGTATTTACATTCATTTGAAGTGTAGACGAGGAATACATGACACTTCGCAATGGACACTATATCTTATCATGAAACATAGATATGAGATGCAATATCTCGTTTTAAGAAGCATTTGAACTCTGTTGCTTCGATACGTAGACATCTGCAAACGCTGTTTACTTGCAAGGAAGTGTCGCATTTACTTTCATTTGAATCGTAGACGAGGAATGCATAACACTTCGCAATGAATATTATATCTTACCATGAAACATAGAAATGAGATGCGATATCGCGTTTTAAGAAGCATTAGAACTCTATTGCTTCGATACGTAGACATCAGCAAACGCTATTTCCTTGTAAGGAAGTGTCGCATTTACATTCATTTGAAGTGTAGACGAGGAATACATAACACTTCGCAAATCGTATTATATCTTACCATGAAACATAGAAATGAGATGCGATATCGCTTTTTATGAATCATAAGAACACTATTGCTACGATACGTAGGCATCTGCAAACGCTATTTCCTTGCAAGGAAGTGTCGCATTTACATTCATTTGAATCGTAGGCGAGGAATGCATAGCACTTCGCAATGAATATTATATCTTAACATGAAACATAGATATGAGATGCAGTATCTCGTTTTAAGAAGCATTTGAACTCTATTGCTTCGATACGTAGACATTTGCAAACGCTATTTCCTTGCAAGGAAGCATCGCATTTACATTCATTTGAAGTGTAGACGAGGAATACATAACACTTCGCAAATCATATTACATCTTACCATGAAACATAGAAGTGAGATGCGATATCGCGTTTTAAGAAGCATTAGAACTCTATTGCTACGATACCTAGACATCTGCAGACGCTATTTCCCAGCAAGGAAGTGTCGCATTTACATTCATTTGAAGTGTAGACGAGGAATACATAACACTTCGCAAATCATATTATATCTTACCATGAAATATACAAATGAGATGCGATATCGCGTTTTAAGAAGCATTAGAACTCTATTGCTACGATAGGTAGACATCTGCAATCGCTATTTCCTTGCAAGGAAGTGTCGCATTTACATTCATTTGAATTGTAGGCGAGGAATACATAACACTTCGCAAATCATATTATATCTTATCATGAAACATAGAAATGAGATGCGATATCGCGTTTTCAGAATCATTAGAACTCTATTGCTACGATACCTAGACATCTGCAGACGCTATATCCTAGCAAGGAAGTGTCGCATTTACGTTCATTTGAAGTGTAGACGAGGAATACATGATACTTCGCAAATCATATTATATCTTACCATGAAACATAGAATTGAGATGCGAAATCGCGTTTTAAGAATTATAAGAACTCTATTGCTACGATACGTAGACATCTGCAAACGCTATTTCCTTGCAAGGAAGTGTCGCATTTACTTTCATTTGAATCGTAGACGAGGAATGCATAACACTTCGCAATGAATATTATATCTTATCATGAAACATAGATATTAGATGCAATATCTCGTTTTAAGAAGCATTGGAACTCTATTGCTACGATACCTAGACATCTGCAGACGCTATTTCCTAGCGAGGAAGTGTCGCATTCACATTCATTTGAAGTGTAGACGAGGAATACATAACACTTCGCAAATCATATTATACCTTACCATGAAACATAGAAATGAGATGCGATATCGCTTTTTATGAATCATAAGAACACTATTACTACGATACGTAGACATCTGCAAACGCTATTTCCTTGCAAGGAAGTGTCGCATGTACATTCATTTGAATCGTGGGCGAGGAATGCACAGCACTTCGCAATGAATATTATATCTTATCATCAAACATAGATATGAGATGCAGTATCTCGTTTTAAGAAGCACTTGAACTCCATTGCTTCGATACGTAGACATTTGCAAACGCTATTTCCTTGCAAGGAAGCATCGCATTTACATTCATTTGAAGTGTAGACGAGGAATACATAACACTTCGCAAATCATATTACATCTTACCATGAAACATAGAAATGAGATGCGATATCGCGTTTTAAGAAGCATTAGAACTCTATTGCTACGATACCTAGACATCTGCAGACGCTATTTCCCAGCAAGGAAGTGTCGCATTTACATTCATTTGAAGTGTAGACGAGGAAGACATGACACTTCGCAAATCATATTATATCTTACCACGAAACATAGAAATGAGATGCGATATCGCGTTTTAAGAAGCATTAGAACTCTATTGCTTCGATACGTAGACATCTGCAAACGCTATTTCCTTGTAAGGAAGTGTCGCATTTACATTCATTTGAAGTGTAGACGAGGAATACATAATACTTCGCAAATCATATTATATCTTACCATGAAACATAGAAATGAGATGCGATATCGCGTTTTAAGAAGCATTAGAACTCTATTGCTACGATAGGTAGACATCTGCAGACGCTATTTCCCAGCAAGGAAGTGTCGCATTTACATTCATTTGAAGTGTAGACGAGGAATACATAACACTTCACAAATCATAATACATCTTACCATGAAACGTAGAAATGAGGTGCGATATCGCGTTTTAAGAAGCACTTGAACTCTATTGCTACGATACCCAGACATCTGCAGATGCTATTTCCTAACAAGGAAGTGTCGCATTTACATTCATTTGAATCGTAGACGAGCAATGCATAACACTTCGCAATGAATATTATATCTTATCATGAAACATAGATATGAGATGCAATATCTCGTTCTAAGAAGCATTAGAAATCCATTGCTACGATACGTAGACATCTGCAAACGCTATTTCCTTGCAAGGAAGTGGCGCATTTACATTCATTTGAAGTGTAGACGAGGAATACATGATACTTCGCAAATCATATTATATCTTACCATGAAACATAGAAATGGGATGCGATATCGCGTTTTAAGAAGCATTAGAAAACTATTGCTACGATAGGTAGACATTTGCAAACGCTATTTCCTTGCAACGAAGTGTCGCATTTACATTCATTTGAAGTGTAGACGAGGAATACATGATACCTCGCAAATCATATTATATCTTACCATGAAACATAGAAATGAGATGCGATATCGCGTTTTAAGAAGCATTAGAACTCTATTGCTACGACAGGTAGACATCTGCAATCGCTATTTCCTTGCAAGGAAGTGTCGCATTTACATTCATTTGAAGTGTAGACGAGGAATACATGATACTTCGCAAATCATATTATATCTTACCATGAAACATAGAAATGAGATGCGATATCGCGTTTTAAGAAGCATTAGAACTCTATTGCTACGATAGGTAGACATCTGCAATCGCTATTTCCTTGCAAGGAAGTGTCGCATTTACATTCATTTGAAGTGTAGACGAGGAATACATAACACTTCGCAAATCATATTATATCTTATCATGAAACATAGAAATGAGATGCGATATCGCGTTTTCAGAATCAACAGAACTCTACTGCTACGATACCTAGACATCTGCAGACGCTATATCCTAGCAAGGAAGTGTCGCATTTACGTTCATTTGAAGTGTAGACGAGGAATACATGATACTTCGCAAATCATATTATATCTTACCATGAAACATAGAAATGAGATGCGAAATCTCGTTTTAAGAATTATAAGAACTCTATTGCTACGATACGTAGACATCTGCAAACGCTATTTCCTTGCAAGGAAGTGTCGCATTTACTTTCATTTGAATCGTAGACGAGGAATGCATAACACTTCGCAATGAATATTATATCTTATCATGAAACATAGATATTAGATGCAATATCTCGTTTTAAGAGGCATTGGAACTCTATTGCTACGGTACCTAGACATCTGCAGACGCTATTTCCTAGCGAGGAAGTGTCGCATTCACATTCATTTGAAGTGTAGACGAGGAATACATAACACTTCGCAAATCATATTATACCTTACCATGAAACATAGAAATGAGATGCGATATCGCTTTTTATGAATCATAAGAACACTATTGCTACGATACGTAGACATCTGCAAACGCTATTTCCTTGCAAGGAAGTGTCGCATTTACATTCATTTGAATCGTAGACGAGCAATGCATAACACTTCGCAATGAATATTATATCTTATCATGAAACATAGATATGAGATGCAATATCTCGTTCTAAGAAGCATTAGAAATCCATTGCTACGATACGTAGGCATCTGCAAACGCTATTTCCTTGCAAGGAAGTGTCGCATTTACATTCATTTGAAGTGTAGACGAGGAATACATGATACTTCGCAAATCATATTATATCTTACCATGAAACATAGAAATGGGATGCGATATCGCGTTTTAAGAAGCATTAGAAAACTATTGCTACGATAGGTAGACATTTGCAAACTCTATTTCCTTGCAACGAAGTGTCGCATTTACATTCATTTGAAGTGTAGACGAGGAATACATGATACCTCGCAAATCATATTATATCTTACCATGAAACATAGAAATGAGATGCGATATCGCGTTTTAAGAAGCATTAGAACTCTATTGCTACGACAGGTAGACATCTGCAATCGCTATTTCCTTGCAAGGAAGTGTCGCATTTACATTCATTTGAAGTGTAGACGAGGAATACATGATACTTTGCAAATCATATTATATCTTACCATGAAACATAGAAATGAGATGCGAAATCTCGTTTTAAGAATTATAAGAACTCTATTGCTACGATACGTAGACATCTGCAAACGCTATTTCCTTGCAAGGAAGTGTCGCATTTACTTTCATTTGAATCGTAGACGAGGAATGCATAACACTTCGCAATGAATATTATATCTTATCATGAAACATAGATATTAGATGCAATATCTCGTTTTAAGAAGCATTGGAACCGTATTGCTACGATACCTAGACATCTGCAGACGCTATTTTCTAGCGAGGAAGTGTCGCATTCACATTCATTTGAAGTGTAGACGAGGAATACATAACACTTCGCAAATCATATTATACCTTACCATGAAACATAGAAATGAGATGCGATATCGCTTTTTATGAATCATAAGAACACTATTGCTACGATACGTAGACATCTGCAAACGCTATTTCCTTGCAAGGAAGTGTCGCATTTACATTCATTTGAATCGTAGGCGAGGAATGCACAGCACTTCGCAATGAACATTATATCTTATCATGAAACATAGATATGAGATGCAGTATCTCGTTTTAAGGAGCATTTGAACTCTATTGCTTCGATACCTAGACATCTGCAGACGCTATTTCCCAGCAAGGAAGTGTCGCATTTACATTCATTTGAAGTGTAGACGAGGAAGACATGACACTTCGCAAATCATATTATATCTTACCATGAACCATAGAAATGAGATGCGATATCGCGTTTTAAGAAGCATTAGAAATCTATTGCTACGATACGTAGACAACTGCAAACGCTATTTCCTAGCGAGGAAGTGTCGCATTTACATTCATTTGAAGTGTAGACGAGGAATACATAACACTTCACAAATCATAATAATCTTACCATGAAACGTAGAAATGAGATGCGATATCGCGTTTTAAGAAGCACTTGAACTCTATTGCTACGATACCCAGACATCTGCAGACGCTATTTCCTAACAAGGAAGTGTCGCATTTACATTCATTTGAATCGTAGACGAGGAATGCATAACACTTCGCAATGAATATTATATCTTATCATGAAACATAGATATGAGATGCAATATCTCGTTCTAAGAAGCATTAGAAATCCATTGCTACGATACGTAGACATCTGCAAATGCTATTTCCTTGCAAGGAAGTGTCGCATTTACATTCATTTGATGTGTAGACGAGGAATACATAGCACTTCGCAAATCATATTATATCTTACCATTAAACATAGAAATGAGATGCGACATCGCGTTTTAAGAAGCATTAGAACTCTATTGCTTCGATACGTAGACATCTGCAAACGCTATTTCCTTGTAAGGAAGTGTCGCATTTACATTCATTTGAAGTGTAGACGAGGAATACATAACACTTCGCAAATCATATTATATCTTACCATGAAACATAGAAATGAGATACGATATCGCGTTTTAAGAAGCATTAGAACTCTATTGCTACGATAGGTAGACATCTGCAGACGCTATTTCCCAGCAAGGAAGTGTCGCATTTACATTCATTTGAAGTGTAGACGAGGAATACATAACACTTCGCAAATCATATTATATCTTACCATGAAACATAGAAATGAGATGCGATATCGCGTTTTAAGAAGCATTAGAACTCTATTGCTTCGATACGTAGACATCTGCAAACGCTATTTCCTTGTAAGGAAGTGTCGCATTTACATTCATTTGAAGTGTAGACGAGGAATACATAATACTTCGCAAATCTTATTATATCTTACCATGAAACATACAAATGAGATGCGATATCGCGTTTTAAGAAGCATTAGAACTCTATTGCTACGATACCTAGACATCTGCAGGCGCTATATCCTAGCAAGGAAGTGTCGCATTTACGTTCATTTGAAGTGTAGACGAGGAATACATGATACTCCGCAAATCATATTATATCTTACCATGAAACATAGAAATGAGATGCGAAATCGCGTTTTAAGAATTATAAGAACTCTATTGCTACGATACGTAGACATCTGCAAACGCTATTTCCTTGCAAGGAAGTGTCGCATTTACTTTCATTTGAATCGTAGACGAGGAATGCATAACACTTCGCAATGAATATTATATCTTATCATGAAACATATATATTAGATGCAATATCTCGTTTCAAGAAGCATTGGAACTCTATTGCTACGATACCTAGACATCTGCAGACGCTATTTCCTAGCGAGGAAGTGTCGCATTCACATTCATTTGAAGTGTAGACGAGGAATACATGATACTTCGCAAATCATATTATATCTTACCATTAAACATAGAAATGAGATGCGACATCGCGTTTTAAGAAGCATTAGAACTCTATTGCTTCGATACGTAGACATCTGCAAACGCTATTTCCTTGTAAGGAAGTGTCGCATTTACATTCATTTGAAGTGTAGACGAGGAATACATAACACTTCGCAAATCATATTATATCTTACCATGAAACATAGAAATGAGATGCGATATCGCGTTTTAAGAAGCATTAGAACTCTATTGCTACGATAGGTAGACATCTGCAGACGCTATTTCCCAGCAAGGAAGTGTCGCATTTACATTCATTTGAAGTGTAGACGAGGAATACATAACACTTCGCAAATCATATTATATCTTACCATGAAACATAGAAATGAGATGCGATATCGCGTTTTGAGAAGCATTAGAACTCTATTGCTTCGATACGTAGACATCTGCAAACGCTATTTCCTTGTAAGGAAGTGTCGCATTTACATTCATTTGAAGTGTAGACGAGGAATACATAATACTTCGCAAATCTTATTATATCTTACCATGAAACATACAAATGAGATGCGATATCGCGTTTTAAGAAGCATTAGAACTCTATTGCTACGATACCTAGACATCTGCAGACGCTATATCCTAGCAAGGAAGTGTCGCATTTACGTTCATTTGAAGTGTAGACGAGGAATACATGATACTTCGCAAATCATATTATATCTTACCATGAAACATAGAAATGAGATGCGAAATCGCGTTTTAAGAATTAGAAGAACTCTATTGCTACGATACGTAGACATCTACAAACGCTATTTCCTTGCAAGGAAGTGTCGCATTTACTTTCGTTTGAATCGTAGACGAGGAATGCATAACACTTCGCAATGAATATTATATCTTATCATGAAACATATATATTAGATGCAATATCTCGTTTCAAGAAGCATTGGAACTCTATTGCTACGATACCTAGACATCTGCAGACGCTATTTCCTAGCGAGGAAGTGTCGCATTCACATTCATTTGAAGTGTAGACGAGGAATACATAACACTTCGCAAATCATATTATTCCTTACCATGAAACGTAGAAATGAGATGCGATATCGCTTTTTATGAATCATAAGAACACTATTGCTACGATACGTAGACATCTGCAAACGCTATTTCCTTGCAAGGAAGTGTCGCATTCACATTCATTTGAAGTGTAGACGAGGAATACATAACACTTCGCAAATCATATTATTCCTTACCATGAAACGTAGAAATGAGATGCGATATCGCTTTTTATGAATCATAAGAACACTATTGCTACGATACGTAGACATCTGCAAACGCTATTTCCTTGCAAGGAAGTGTCGCATTTACATTCATTTGAATCGTAGGCGAGGAATGCATAGCACTTCGCAATGAATATTATATCTTATCATGAAACATAGATATGAGATGCAGTATCTCGTTTTAAGAAGCATTTGAACTCTATTGCTTCGATACGTAGACATTTGCAAACGCTATTTCCTTGCAAGGAAGCATCGCATTTACATTCATTTGAAGTGTAGACGAGGAATACATAACACTTCGCAAATCATATTACATCTTACCATGAAACATAGAAATGAGATGCGATATCGCGTTTTAAGAAGCATTAGAACTCTATTGCTACGTGTAACGTCAGGCGTACCGCCTGCCACCCTCCGGCGTCCACCTCATCATCCCCAGCATCCGTATCCGGAGCCCCTGCACACGGGCCACCCGCCGACTCGCCGTCCCTACAGAAGGAGACAAAGGTACGAGAGGGAAGAGGGATGCAGCATGCCGCGCCCACGCGCGATCTCCACACACGAGGGGGAGGACTTCACCCCGTATTACGAGGGCGAGGAGCTCTCCGACACATACTGGGTCGAATCCCCAGCGATCACGAAGCCCTATACGTACTTCTCGTACATGTGGGATTAGAATAAGCACACTACTCATATATGTACATACACACCAACACACACCTAGATTTAAGTAAATATATGTATATATTTTATTCATGCACGGTTATGTTCCGTGCACTCGCGCGCACACTCGATGCTCGCGGCTCACGCTTAACGCGGGCCGCGCCCCACTCCGAACGGCCGCCCCACCACGAGGGCCGAGCGGCCGCCCTACTCCGACCGTCCGCCCCACCGCGAGGGCCCAGCGACTCGCGCGCCGCGCGACCCGAGGAGGTCGCGGACGCGAGATCCGAGAGTCAGTTGGTATCTCATCTCCGAACTGGAGAGTTCGTAACTCATCTCCGAACTGGAGAGTTCCAATCTCACCTCCGAACGGGAGAGTTCCAATCTCATCTCCGAACCGGAGAGTTCGTATCTCATCTCCGAACCGAGGAGTTCTAATCCAGCATCCGAACGATGCACTTCCGATCCGAGCAATAGGCTCATTCGCAACGAGCAATTAGCTCTAATGCATTCGTCTCTATCCATACTCCCATAGCGGAGTCCATTCGATACTTTATACTATTTCTAATTCTCATTGTAATCGCTAGTCAGTAACTTAGAATTTAGTCAAGTGTATCTAGTATAGTGAAATCATAGAATATAGTTTATTTTTACCAGATTCAAAGTATCTTTATTCGAGTTCAAATACAATTCCTTAATTCTACTCCACGGGTACGCTCGCGATTATTCTATTTCTATATCTCATCTGCGATAGTCTTGAGGCTCGACGACTAGAGCGAACCAGCGCTTAGTTGCTCCATCCTCACTTCTACCGTATACAGAATATCTTGCGCCCAGGTTGATCCCGGTAAGCTAGAGCGAACCAACGCTTAGCCGCGCCGTACTCGACCGAAGTTCAAGTATTCTCGACGAGCCTTGCACCTCCGACAAAGCGTACACGACGCGCGGGGAGGAGAGAGTTTATTCGTCGTCTCGCTCGGGAATACGTGGGTGATGCACCAGAATATTCAATTTCCTGCGTTCGAGTCCTGGTTCCTGTGAAGGAGGTTTCCTTCGCCGCACGACCCGTACCTCCGTTCCAGCCGTACGCCGCCGCCATCCCGGTTGCGGATCCAAGGCGCTCCAGGTACCTGGAAAGAGAAATCAGACAGCGGAATCAAGCCTTCGCAAGGTAAGTTTAGTGTTAATTACCGTTTTATCGAGTCCGAAACGCCAACGAACCCGGTCCGGACGCAATTCGCGTTATTTTCGGGAACGGTTACGACTTTGTGCCACCGTTGCGAGCGCAACCGCACCTCGGGACGTGACACGAAAGTTATTTTTGGTGACAGCGGTGGGATAGCCCCGCGTTTCCTCCGGAAATTCTGCCGAAAGGAACCGCGAAACTAGATATGGCAACCCGGACTCCGACAAAAACGCGCCAGCAGACACAGCGAGCCGCCGCGATGGCCGATTCCGAACGCGAAAAACGCACTAGCAGAACGCTTGATTTCCAAGACGCTATCGCCGAGCCTCTTCCTAGTACCGCGCAACAAAATACTTCCGCGAAAAATACGAAAGCGACCGATCCGAGTAATGCCGCGTTGCTCCAGCAAATAGAAATTTTACGTCGTGAAATAGAATCTATTCGCAGAACGCCTGATTTAACGCGCGACGATACTGTTTCTCTAGATATTCCTCGGGGAAATCCGCTTTCCGGACATAATTCGAGCTCCGATTCCAATACAAATAGTTCGCAACACGACGAGCTATCGCTTAAGCAGGCCCTCGAAGCCGTGCCGACATTCGATGGTCAGAACATTCCTATTCTTCAGTTTACCCGAGCGTGTAAACGCGCTTATGAGCTTATCCCTAATGGGTGCGAGCGAACTTTCACACGCCTGCTTAAGGGAAAACTCAAGGGTCGTGCCTACGCCGCGCTAGAAGACGAGCCGTGTTACACAATACTCGAATTAACGGACGTTCTTCGCAGCACATTTTGCTCCGTAAAATCAGCTCATCATTATCGGGGTGAACTTGCAAATATATTTATGCGCGCGAACGAGCACATTCTAGATTACATCGGTCGAGTAAAAGATCTTAGAACCGCTATAATTGATTGCGAGAGGCTTGCTCGACGAGACACACCGGAATCGCTCGATGACGTAGACGCGCTCACCCTACAATGTTTTAAAGACGGTCTCATTCCGGAAATTCGAATGCAAATGACTGTAAATTCATTCGGTACATTGCGAGAAACGTTCGCTCGAGCGCGGGAGCTCTATCAAATGCACGAACGTGATTGCAACCGACTAGGTAGATCGCGTGCCGCGCGACCAGAATCGCGCGAAAAACCAGCCGAAATTATTTGCCGAAAATGCAATAATATCGGACATTACGCGACCGAGTGTCGGCTCAGACCGCCATCGCCGTACCGACCGCAGGAATACTTGCGATCCAGGGACGTTCCGCCTCCTACTCGAGGCCCCGCGTACGAACAACCGAGACAAATCGTAGCCAGGGACGCGCCCAAATTTTGTCGCTATTGCAAGACCCCGGGGCACGAAATAGGCGAGTGCCGCAAAAGACAGTACAACAACGCGGTAAACAAAAATTCGGGAAACGACAATGGCCTCCGCACCCGCCGCGAGACAGGTGGCGAGGCCGCGCACCAAGTCCGTCCTCTCGCCGCGAACAACTCCAACGCGGAAATCGACGAAACGCCGCGATAAACATAACCGGAAAAACTAGCACGCCAAACGTAGTTCTAAAATCCGATCTTCTAATTTCACCAACTCGCTTCATGGTGGACACTGGGGCGGAAATAAATATTATAAAACGTTCGGCTCTAAAAGCATCCGCGCGAATCGATAAGTCCGAGATCGTAATAATAACAGGGGTAACCGATGGCAAAACCGCAACCTTAGGGACGGTGAATCTTGTCATTTTCGGTCGCGTCGTTCCTTTTAATGTGGTCGAGGATGATTTTCCCCTTAAACCAAGCGGGATCCTCGGCTCCGGGTTCTGTATGGACGCAGAAATCTCTTTCCCAAGTAAAATAATCAAATGGAATGGTAAGAGAATTCCTTTCGAAGACGATATCGAAGCACTCGAGGAACCGTCACCGGACTCGAAAATAAAGCCTCTCCTAACGCCGAAACGTAAACAAGCGCCGCGCACGGAATCTATTCCCCCTCCGCCGCCGCGCCCGCCGCGTAAATCATCGCCTCCGCTGAAACGCGATGCAGCAACGAAATCGAAGCTTCGAACGCAAGACAAAGCAGCTTCTCCGAAGTCAGGAGACCGTATCTCCATTCCGCCGAGATCAAATATCGGTATCAAGGTCCGCGTAGTTAATTCGAACCTCGCGGAAGGTATAATTCCTCGTATCGATCTTGCGCCGGGTATATTTTTCGGAAACGCTCTCGTCAGAGTAATTCGGGGCAAAGCGGTAACTCGAATAATTAATTCATCCGACCGCGCCGTCGAAATCGCGTTACCAGAAATCGTACTTGAGCCCGCGCAAATCATGACTCCCCTCCATAAGGAGGAAAGTCCATCGCTCTATCCGGTTTTTTCTAAATCCAACGTATCCGCCGTACCGATCGGCTCATCCCAAAAAGGGAAAACTTCTATTTCTTTCTCGGGTCAGACACCATATCCGACAATCGAAACTCCTCCTTCGCGTTGCAAAATCGCGAATGTTCAACAGATCTCTTATGCTCAGGCGGTTAAAAATAATGTACAACAGTCGCCGTTAAAACAAACATCGAAATCCGCCAATCCTTCGAAATCTCGCCTAGACCGAATTCTTAGTCTCCTCCGTCTCGACCACCTCAACGCAGAGGAAAGAGAGCACGTCGTCCGTCTCGTTCAAAGCACGCAGGAGCTTTTTCACATTGAGGGGGATAAATTAGGGCATACGTCAGCAACCACGCACAAGATTCCAACCGTCGACGACCGCCCCGTCAATGTGAAACAATACCGGTTCCCACCAGCTCATAAGGAGGAGATTCGACGACAAGTCGACAAATTTTTACAAAATGGTGTCATCTCTCCGTCAAAATCACCATATAATTCGCCATTGTGGGTTGTCCCAAAGAAACCGGACTCCTTGGGCAACAAGCAATGGCGCGTCGTCATCGACTACCGCGCACTCAATGAGAAATCTGTCGCCGATGCCTATCCCCTCCCTTGCATTACCGAGATACTTGATCAGCTCGGGAGCGCGAAGTATTTTAGTACATTCGATCTCGCGAGCGGATTTCACCAGATCCCAATGGAGCCCGCCGATGCTCCCAAAACCGCTTTTTCGACGCCTCACGGGCATTATGAATTTAAAAGAATGCCATTCGGATTAAAAAATGCGCCAGCGACGTTCCAACGACTTATGGACAATGTCCTGTCCGGTCTCCAGGGGAACGAAATTTTCGTCTATTTGGACGACATTGTTATCTACGCTAGCTCTCTTCAAGAACATCGACTTAAATTCGATAAATTAACTCAACGGCTCAAAGAAGCTAATTTAGTATTACAGCCGGATAAGTGCGAATTCTTGAGGAGAGAAGTAAGCTATTTGGGTCATATTATCAGTGAGCACGGTGTAAAACCTGACCCTGCGAAAATTAGCGCTGTCAAAAACTTTCCGCGCCCGCGCAACGCGAAACAGATCAAACAATTCCTCGGGCTCGCGGGATACTACAGGCGGTTCATCGCAAATTTTTCCAATATTGCTAAGCCACTTACAAATTTGTTAAAAAAAGACGCGCCCTTTGTATGGCGTAACGAGCAAGAGAATTCATTCGTCAAACTCCGAGATTGCCTATGCGAAGCGCCTATCTTGCAGTACCCCAACTTCAAACAACCATTCGTGATAACGACCGACGCGTCCGCCGAAGCTATTGGTGCTATCTTGAGTCAAGGACCAATAGGCCGCGACTTGCCAATCGCGTACACGTCGCGACTGTTAAACGCTGCGGAGAAAAACTACTCCACGATCGAGAAGGAGTGTCTGGCGATTGTCTACGCCGTCCATTACTTTCGTCCATACATATACGGTAATCAATTCAAACTCGTTACCGACCATCGACCGTTAGTGTGGATGAATTCGGTCAAGGACCCGTCAAGTAGACTCGTACGGTGGAGGCTTAAGTTAGCGGAATTTGACTACGAGATGGTCTATAAAAGTGGAAAAACGAACCTTAATGCGGACGCATTGTCGCGGAATCCCGCTCAAATTTTTCCGCTCTCGTATTCAGAAAACTCGGAGGACGACATCTTCGATGTGCCTCCGGAAACCCGTAAAAAGTATACCACACTAGCGCCTCCTCCTACTCCGGTAACATCAGAACCTGAATTACCGACTCCAGGCACGTCCTTCCGTACCAACACAGCACCACCTCCGCAAGTCGCCAGCGACAGCACCGACTTCTATACTCCTGCTCCAAATGAATTTTTCCGACGCGAACCTCTATTTAATTTCAGCCGTGACGCATTATCAACGCGACGAGACAATGTAGTTGTCTTCGTCACGCAATCTGGGCACCCCTATGACACGGGCGCCAAAGATCTAGCGAACGCTGAAAAATTCCTTCCAAACAAAAATCACGTTCTTACCAAAGCCAAAGTCATACAAATCGGAAACGAATTCCAAATCCAGCTTCCAATCATCGAACATTCCACCAGATCAATCAATTTCCAGACCGTAATAGAAACATTCAGATCCTTGTGCGACGTTGTAAACGAATTACAATTACAAACATTTAGTATCGCACAAACCTATCTAGACTCCGTATCCTGGTCCCGAATCCAGAAAATCCTTCAGGACCTGTTTTATGAAACAACTGTCCAGATTACGGTCTGCCAGGGCCTCATTAAAACCCCTTCGGTCGAAGAGCGACTGAAAATAATAAGAGAAAACCACGACTCCCCTGTGGGAGGTCACAAAGGGGTTAATAAAACTTATTCTCGCATCAGACAACAATACTTTTGGCCAAACATGAAAACACAAATACAAGAATATATTGGCAAATGTAAAAGTTGTCAGACAGAGAAACTGGTCCGGGTAAAGACCAGACAGCCTCTCACTTTAACCGACACCCCTGGCAGGGCATTCGATAAGATTTCAATGGACGTAATGGGTCCTCTTCCCGAAACTTCCGACGGTTATACGAGTATCCTCACGATCCAAGATCTCCTCACTAAATACTCAATCGCAGTTCCTCTCAAAACCACCACCGCAGTAGACATTGCCGAAGCTTTAATAAAAGAATTCATTTGTAAGTTCGGATGCCCGAAAGGCATACTCACGGACCAAGGTTCGAACTTTATAAATAGCTTGATTAAAGCCATAGCAATCAAATTCCGTATTAAGCAATACAAGTCCACTGCGTTCCATCCACAGACAAACGGGTCCGTTGAACGATCTCACCACGTCCTGGCCGAATATCTGAAGCATTACATAGAGTCGAGTAACGATTGGGTGAATTGGTTACCGTATGCAATGTTTTCATACAACACCAGTGTGCACGAGGGTACATTATACACCCCACACGAACTAGTGTTCGGCAGGATAGCTAGGACGCCGTCAGCCACTCCTTTTCAGGACAGCTCTGATAACGAAACTTATAGCGACTATCTTATACAACTTCAGGAGAAAATCTCGAAATCTCAGGATTTGGCTAAAGCCAATCTAGACAATGCGAAACGCCGTTCTAAATATTATTATGACCGAAATCTCAATGTCCAAAACTTCGAGGTAGGCCAATGGGTCTATCTTTTAAAAGAGCCGAACAAACATAAGTTCCAGGCACAGTATTCTGGACCGTACCGTATCCTCGAAATTTTGGGCAATTGTAATGTTAAGCTGAATGTAAAAGGGCGCCATAAAATTGTTCATACGAACAAAATCAAAATTTGTAAACGAATGCATAGTATGCAGAGTGTGGATGCTAGAGAAAGAAAAGTGCGAAAAACTGAAAATGAAGTCAGTGAGAGCAGTGACATTCAAACGAACGCTGAAAGTGAAAGCGACGAAAGTGCCTGCAATCCGAAGGAAGCCCGCAGTCACGGTCCAATCTCCAAACGTTATCGCCAGGATCAACCAGGCGAAAAACCTCAGATTCCGCAGCATCCAGCCGACAGGACCAAGAGAAGGATCCAGCATCCCGAAATCTACCCAACAGACAAGAGATCTCGGCATGGCCGAGATTCTTTTTCCAAGGGGGGTGGTGTAACGTCAGGCGTACCGCCTGCCACCCTCCGGCGTCCACCTCATCATCCCCAGCATCCGTATCCGGAGCCCCTGCACACGGGCCACCCGCCGACTCGCCGTCCCTACAGAAGGAGACAAAGGTACGAGAGGGAAGAGGGATGCAGCATGCCGCGCCCACGCGCGATCTCCACACACGAGGGGGAGGACTTCACCCCGTATTACGAGGGCGAGGAGCTCTCCGACACATACTGGGTCGAATCCCCAGCGATCACGAAGCCCTATACGTACTTCTCGTACATGTGGGATTAGAATAAGCACACTACTCATATATGTACATACACACCAACACACACCTAGATTTAAGTAAATATATGTATATATTTTATTCATGCACGGTTATGTTCCGTGCACTCGCGCGCACACTCGACGCTCGCGGCTCACGCTTAACGCGGGCCGCGCCCCACTCCGAACGGCCGCCCCACCACGAGGGCCGAGCGGCCGCCCTACTCCGACCGTCCGCCCCACCGCGAGGGCCCAGCGACTCGCGCGCCGCGCGACCCGAGGAGGTCGCGGACGCGAGATCAGAGAGTCAGTTGGTATCTCATCTCCGAACTGGAGAATTCGTAACTCATCTCCGAACTGGAGAGTTCCAATCTCACCTCCGAACGGGAGAGTTCGTATCTCATCTCCGAACCGAGGAGTTCTAATCCAGCATCCGAACGATGCACTTCCGATCCGAGCAATAGGCTCATTCGCAACGAGCAATTAGCTCTAATGCATTCGTCTCTATCCATACTCCCATAGCGGAGTCCATTCGATACTTTATACTATTTCTAACTCTCATTGTAATCGCTAGTCAGTAACTTAGAATTTAGTCAAGTGTATCTAGTATAGTGAAATCATAGAATATAGTTTATTTTTACCAGATTCAAAGTATCTTTATTCGAGTTCAAATACAATTCCTTACTTCTACTCCACGGGTACGCTCGCGATTATTCTATTTCTATATCTCATCTGCGATAGTCTTGAGGCTCGACGACTAGAGCGAACCAGCGCTTAGTTGCTCCATCCTCACTTCTACCGTATACAGAATATCTTGCGCCCAGGTCGATCCCGGTAAGCTAGAGCGAACCAACGCTTAGCCGTGCCGTATTCAACCGAAGTTCAAGTACTCTCGATGAGCCTTGCACCTCCGACAAAGCGTACACGACGCGCGGGGAGGAGAGAGTTCATTCGTCGTCTCGCTCGGGAATACGTGGGTGATGCACCAGAATATTCAATTTCCTACGTTCGAGTCCTGGTTCCTGTGAAGGAGGTTTCCTTCGCCGCACGACCCGTACGAGTCGCCAATCGTCAGGGCCAAACGCCGATACCTGCCAGCCGGAGTCAACCCGCCTGGACGCTTATTCCCGTAGACGTACCTCCGTTCCAGCCGTACGCCGCCGCCATCCCGGTTGCGGATCCAAGGCGTTCCAGGTACCTGGAAAGAGAAATCAGACAGCGGAATCAAGCCTTCGCAAGGTAAGTTTAGTGTTAGTTACCGTTTTATCGAGTCCGAAAAGCCAACGAACCCGGTCCGGACGCAATTCGCGTTATTTTCGGGAACGGTTACGACTTTGTGCCACCGTTGCGAGCGCAACCGCACCTCGGGACGTGACACGAAAGTTATTTTTGGTGACAGCGGTGGGATAGCCACGCGTTTCCTCCGGAAATTCCGCCGAAAGGAACCGCGAAACTAGATATGGCAACCCGGACTCCGACAAAAACGCGCCAGCAGACACAGCGAGCCGCCGCGATGGCCGATTCTGAACGCGAAAAACGCACTAGCAGAACGCTTGATTTCCAAGACGCTATCGCCGAGCCTCTTCCTAGTACCGCGCAACAAAATACTTCCGCGAAAAATACGAAAGCGACCGATCCGAGTAATGCCGCGTTGCTCCAGCAAATAGAAATTTTACGCCGTGAATTAGAATCTATTCGCAGAACGCCTGATTTAACGCGCGACGATACCGTTTCGCTGGATATTCCTCGGGGAAATCCGCTTTCCGCACATAATTCGAGCTCTGATTTCAATACAAATAGTTCGCAACACGACGAGCTATCGCTTAAGCAGGCCCTCGAAGCCGTGCCGACATTCGATGGTCAGAACATTCCTATTCTTCAGTTTACCCGAGCGTGTAAACGCGCTTATGAGCTTATCCCTAATGGGTGCAAGCGAACTTTCACACGCCTGCTTAAGGGAAAACTCAAGGGTCGTGCCTACGCCGCGCTAGAAGACGAGCCATGTTACACAATACTCGAATTAACGGACGTTCTTCGCAGCACATTTTGCTCCGTAAAATCAGCTCATCATTATCGGGGTGAACTTGCAAATATATTCATGCGCGCGAACGAGCACATTCTAGATTACATCGGTCGAGTAAAAGATCTTAGAACCGCCATAATTGATTGCGAAAGGCTTGCTCGACGAGACACACCGGAATCGCTCGATGACGTAGACGCGCTCACATTACAATGTTTTAAAGACGGTCTCATTCCGGAAATTCGAATGCAAATGACGATAAATTCATTCGGCACATTGCGAGAAACGTTCGCTCGAGCGCGAGAGCTTTACCAAATGCACGAACGTGATTGCAACCGACTAGGTAGATCGCGTGCCGCGCGACCAGAATCGCGCGAAAAACCAGCCGAAATTATTTGCCGAAAATGCAATAATATCGGACATTACGCGACCGAGTGTCGGCTCAGACCGCCATTGCCGTACCGACCGCAGGAATACTTGCGATCCAGGGACGTACCGCCTCCTACTCGAGGCCCCGCGTACGAACAACCGAGACAAATCGTAGCCAGGGACGCGCCCAAATTTTGTCGCTATTGCAAGACCCCGGGGCACGAAATAGGCGAGTGCCGAAAAAGGCAGTACAACAACGCGGTAAATAAAAATTCGGGAAACGACAATGGCCTCCGCACCCGCCGCGAGACAGGTGGCGAGGCCGCGCACCAAGTCCGTCCTCTCGCCGCGAACAACTCCAACGCGGAAATCGACGAAACGCCGCGATAAACATAACCGGAAAAACTAGCACGCCGAACGTAGTTCTAAAATCCGATCTTCTAATTTCACCAACTCGCTTCATGGTGGACACTGGGGCGGAAATAAATATTATAAAACGTTCGGCTCTAAAAGCATCCGCGCGAATCGATAAGTCCGAGATCGTAATAATAACAGGGGTAACCGATAGCAAAACTGCAACCTTAGGGACGGTGAATCTTGTCATTTTCGGTCGCGTCGTTCCCTTTAATGTGGTCGAGGATGATTTTCCCCTTAAACCAAGCGGGATCCTTGGCTCCGGGTTCTGTATGGACGCAGAAATCTCTTTTCCAAGTAAAATAATCAAATGGAATGGTAAGAGAATTCCTTTCGAAGACGATATCGAAGCACTCGAGGAACCGTCACCGGACTCGAAAATAAAGCCTCTCCTATCGCCGAAACGTAAACAAGCGCCGCGCACGGAATCTATTCCCCCTCCGCCGCCGCGCCCGCCGCGTAAATCATCGCCTCCGCTGAAACGCGATGCAGCAACGAAATCGAAGCTTCGAACGCAAGACAAAGCAGCTTCTCCGAAGTCAGGAGACCGTATCTCCATTCCGCCGAGATCAAATATCGGTATCAAGGTCCGCGTAGTTAATTCGAATCTCGCGGAAGGTATAATTCCTCGTATCGATCTTGCGCCGGGCATATTTTTCGGAAACGCTCTCGTCAGAGTAATTCGGGGCAAAGCGGTAACTCGAATAATTAATTCATCCGACCGCGCCGTCGAAATCGCGTTACCAGAAATCGTACTTGAGCCCGCGCAAATCATGACTCCCCTCCATAAGGAGGAAAGTCCATCGCTCTATCCGGTTTTTTCTAAATCCAACGTATCCGCCGTACCGATCGGCTCATCCCAAAAAGGGAATACTTCTATTTCTTTCTCGGGTCAGACACCATATCCGACAATCGAAACTCCTCCTTCGCGTTGCAAAATCGCGAATGTTCAACAGATCTCTTATGCTCAGGCGGTTAAAAATAATGTACAACAGTCGCCGTTAAAACAAACATCGAAATCCGCCAATCCTTCGAAATCTCGTCTAGATCGACTTCTTAGTCTCCTCCGTCTCGACCACCTCAACGCAGAGGAAAGAGAGCACGTCGTCCGTCTCGTTCAAAGCACGCAGGAGCTTTTTCACATTGAGGGGGATAAATTAGGGCATACGTCAGCAACCACGCACAAGATTCCAACCGTCGACGACCGCCCCGTCAATGTGAAACAATACCGGTTCCCACCAGCTCATAAGGAGGAGATTCGACGACAAGTCGACAAATTTTTACAAAATGGTGTCATCTCTCCGTCAAAATCACCATATAATTCGCCATTGTGGGTTGTCCCAAAGAAACCGGACTCCTTGGGCAACAAGCAATGGCGCGTCGTCATCGACTACCGCGCACTCAATGAGAAATCTGTCGCCGATGCCTATCCCCTCCCTTGCATTACCGAGATACTTGATCAGCTCGGGAGCGCGAAGTATTTTAGTACATTCGATCTCGCGAGCGGATTTCACCAGATCCCAATGGAGCCCGCCGATGCTCCCAAAACTGCTTTTTCGACGCCTCACGGGCATTATGAATTTAAAAGAATGCCATTCGGATTAAAAAATGCGCCAGCGACGTTCCAACGACTTATGGACAATGTCCTGTCCGGTCTCCAGGGGAACGAAATTTTCGTCTATTTGGACGACATTGTTATCTACGCTAGCTCTCTTCAAGAACATCGACTTAAATTCGATAAATTAACTCAACGGCTCAAAGAAGCTAATTTAGTATTGCAGCCGGATAAGTGCGAATTCTTGAGGAGAGAAGTAAGCTATTTGGGTCATATTATCAGTGAGCACGGTGTAAAACCTGACCCTGCGAAAATTAGCGCCGTCAAAAATTTTCCGCGCCCGCGCAACGCGAAACAGATCAAACAATTCCTCGGGCTCGCGGGATACTACAGGCGGTTCATCGCAAATTTTTCCAATATTGCTAAGCCACTTATAAATTTGTTAAAAAAAGACGCGCCCTTTGTATGGCGTAACGAGCAAGAGAATTCATTCGTCAAACTCCGAGATTGCCTATGCGAAGCGCCTATCTTGCAGTACCCAAACTTTAAACAACCATTCGTGATAACGACCGACGCGTCCGCCGAAGCTATTGGTGCTATCTTGAGTCAAGGACCAATAGGCCGCGACTTGCCAATCGCGTACACGTCGCGACTGTTAAACGCTGCGGAGAAAAACTACTCCACGATCGAGAAGGAGTGTCTGGCGATTGTCTACGCCGTCCATTACTTTCGTCCATACATATACGGTAATCAATTCAAACTCGTTACCGACCATCGACCGTTAGTGTGGATGAATTCGGTCAAGGACCCGTCAAGTAGACTCGTACGGTGGAGGCTTAAGTTAGCGGAATTTGACTACGAGATGGTCTATAAAAGTGGAAAAACGAACCTTAATGCGGACGCATTGTCGCGGAATCCCGCTCAAATTTTTCCGCTCTCGTATTCAGAAAACTCGGAGGACGACATCTTCGATGTGCCTCCGGAAACCCGTAAAAAGTATACCACACTAGCGCCTCCTCCTTCTCCGGTAACATCAGAACCTGAATTACCGACTCCAGGCACGTCCTTCCGTACCAACACAGCACCACCTCCGCAAGTCGCCAGCGACAGCACCGACTTTTATACTCCTGCTCCAAATGAATTTTTCCGACGCGAACCTCTGTTTAATTTCAGCCGTGACGCATTATCAACGCGACGAGACAATGTAGTTGTCTTCGTCACGCAATCTGGGCACCCCTATGACACGGGCGCCAAAGATCTAGCGAACGCTGAAAAATTCCTTCCAAACAAAAATCACGTTCTTACCAAAGCCAAAGTCATATAAATCGGAAACGAATTCCAAATCCAGCTTCCAATCGTCGAACATTCCACCAGATCAATCAATTTCCAGACCGTAATAGAAACATTTAGATCCTTGTGCGACGTTGTAAACGAATTACAATTACAAACATTTAGTATCGCACAAACCTATCTAGACTCCGTATCCTGGTCCCGAATCCAGAAAATCCTTCAGGACCTGTTCTACGAAACAACTGTCCAGATTACGGTCTGCCAGGGCCTCATTAAAACCCCTTCGGTCGAAGAGCGACTGAAAATAATAAGGGAAAACCACGACTCCCCTGTGGGAGGTCACAAAGGGGTTAATAAAACTTATTCTCGCATCAGACAACAATACTTTTGGCCAAACATGAAAACACAAATACAAGAATATATTGGCAAATGTAAAGGTTGTCAGACAGAGAAACTGGTCCGGGTAAAGACCAGACAGCCTCTCACTTTAACCGACACCCCTGGCAGGGCATTCGATAAGATTTCAATGGACGTAATGGGTCCTCTTCCCGAAACTTCCGACGGTTATACAAGTATCCTCACGATCCAAGATCTCCTCACTAAATACTCAATCGCAGTTCCTCTCAAAACCACCACCGCAGTAGACATTGCCGAAGCTTTAATAAAAGAATTCATTTGTAAGTTCGGATGCCCGAAAGGCATACTCACGGACCAAGGTTCGAACTTTATAAATAGCTTGATTAAAGCCATAGCAATCAAATTCCGTATTAAGCAATACAAGTCCACTGCGTTCCATCCACAGACAAACGGGTCCGTTGAACGATCTCACCACGTCCTGGCCGAATATCTGAAGCATTACATAGAGTCGAGTAACGATTGGGTGAATTGGTTACCGTATGCAATGTTTTCATACAACACCAGTGTGCACGAGGGTACATTATACACCCCACACGAACTAGTGTTCGGCAGGATAGCTAGGACGCCGTCAGCCACTCCTTTTCAAGACAGCTCTGATAACGAAACATATAGCGACTATCTTATACAACTTCAGGAGAAAATCACGAAATCTCAGGATTTGGCTAAAGCCAATCTAGACAATGCGAAACGCCGTTCTAAATATTATTATGACCGAAATCTCAATGTCCAAAACTTCGAGGTAGGCCAATGGGTCTATCTTTTAAAAGAGCCGAACAAACATAAGTTCCAGGCACAGTATTCTGGACCGTACCGTATCCTCGAAATTTTGGGCAACTGTAATGTTAAGCTGAATGTAAAAGGGCGCCATAAAATTGTTCATACGAACAAAATCAAAATTTGTAAACGAATGCATAGTATGCAGAGTGTGGATGCTAGTGAAAGAAAAGTGCGAGAAACTGAAAATGAAGTCAGTGAGAGCAGTGACATTCAAACGAACGCTGAAAGTGAAAGCGACGAAAGTGCCTGCAATCCGAAGGAAGCCCGCAGCCACGGTCCAAACTCCAAACGTTATCGCCAGGATCAACCAGGCGAAAAACCACAGATTCCGCAGCATCCAGCCGACAGGACCAAGAGAAGGATCCAGCATCCCGAAATCTACCCAACAGACAAGAGATCTCGGCATGGCCGAGATTCTTTTTCCAAGGGGGGTGGTGTAACGTCAGGCGTACCGCCTGCCACCCTCCGGCGTCCACCTCATCATCCCCAGCATCCGTATCCGGAGCCCCTGCACACGGGCCACCCGCCGACTCGCCGTCCCTACAGAAGGAGACAAAGGTACGAGAGGGAAGAGGGATGCAGCATGCCGCGCCCACGCGCGATCTCCACACACGAGGGGGAGGACTTCACCCCGTATTACGAGGGCGAGGAGCTCTCCGACACATACTGGGTCGAATCCCCAGCGATCACGAAGCCCTATACGTACTTCTCGTACATGTGGGATTAGAATAAGCACACTACTCATATATGTACATACACACCAACACACACCTAGATTTAAGTAAATATATGTATATATTTTATTCATGCACGGTTATGTTCCGTGCACTCGCGCGCACACTCGACGCTCGCGGCTCACGCTTAACGCGGGCCGCGCCCCACTCCGAGCGGCCGCCCCACCACGAGGGCCGAGCGGCCGCCCTACTCCGACCGTCCGCCCCACCGCGAGGGCCCAGCGACTCGCGCGCCGCGCGACCCGAGGAGGTCGCGGACGCGAGATCAGAGAGTCAGTTGGTATCTCATCTCCGAACTGGAGAATTCGTAACTCATCTCCGAACTGGAGAGTTCGAATCTCACCTCCGAACGGGAGAGTTCCAATCTCATCTCCGAACCGGAGAGTTCGTATCTCATCTCCGAACCGAGGAGTTCTAATCCAGCATCCGAACGATGCACTTCCGATCCGAGCAATAGGCTCATTCGCAACGAGCAATTAGCTCTAATGCATTCGTCTCTATCCATACTCCCATAGCGGAGTCCATTCGATACTTTATACTATTTCTAATACTCATTGTAATCGCTAGTCAGTAACTTAGAATTTAGTCAAGTGTATCTAGTATAGTGAAATCATAGAATATAGTTTATTTTTACCAGATTCAAAGTATCTTTATTCGAGTTCAAATACAATTCCTTAATTCTACTCCACTGGTACGCTCGCGATTATTCTATTTCTATATCTCATCTGCGATAGTCTTGAGGCTCGACGACTAGAGCGAACCAGCGCTTAGTTGCTCCATCCTCACTTCTACCGTATACAGAATATCTTGCGCCCAGGTTGATCCCGGTAAGCTAGAGCGAACCAACGCTTAGCCGCGCCGTACTCGACCGAAGTTCAAGTATTCTCGACGAGCCTTGCACCTCCGACAAAGCGTACACGACGCGCGGGGAGGAGAGAGTTTATTCGTCGTCTCGCTCGGGAATACGTGGGTGATGCACCAGAATATTCAATTTCCTGCGTTCGAGTCCTGGTTCCTGTGAAGGAGGTTTCCTTCGCCGCACGACCCGTACCTCCGTTCCAGCCGTACGCCGCCGCCATCCCGGTTGCGGATCCAAGGCGCTCCAGGTACCTGGAAAGAGAAATCAGACAGCGGAATCAAGCCTTCGCAAGGTAAGTTTAGTGTTAATTACCGTTTTATCGAGTCCGAAACGCCAACGAACCCGGTCCGGACGCAATTCGCGTTATTTTCGGGAACGGTTACGACTTTGTGCCACCGTTGCGAGCGCAACCGCACCTCGGGACGTGACACGAAAGTTATTTTTGGTGACAGCGGTGGGATAGCCCCGCGTTTCCTCCGGAAATTCTGCCGAAAGGAACCGCGAAACTAGATATGGCAACCCGGACTCCGACAAAAACGCGCCAGCAGACACAGCGAGCCGCCGCGATGGCCGATTCCGAACGCGAAAAACGCACTAGCAGAACGCTTGATTTCCAAGACGCTATCGCCGAGCCTCTTCCTAGTACCGCGCAACAAAATACTTCCGCGAAAAATACGAAAGCGACTGATCCGAGTAATGCCGCGTTGCTCCAGCAAATAGAAATTTTACGTCGTGAAATAGAATCTATTCGCAGAACGCCTGATTTAACGCGCGACGATACTGTTTCTCTAGATATTCCTCGGGGAAATCCGCTTTCCGGACATAATTCGAGCTCCGATTCCAATACAAATAGTTCGCAACACGACGAGCTATCGCTTAAGCAGGCCCTCGAAGCCGTGCCGACATTCGATGGTCAGAACATTCCTATTCTTCAGTTTACCCGAGCGTGTAAACGCGCTTATGAGCTTATCCCTAATGGGTGCGAGCGAACTTTCACACGCCTGCTTAAGGGAAAACTCAAGGATCGTGCCTACGCCGCGCTAGAAGACGAGCCGTGTTACACAATACTCGAATTAACGGACGTTCTTCGCAGCACATTTTGCTCCGTAAAATCAGCTCATCATTATCGGGGTGAACTTGCAAATATATTTATGCGCGCGAACGAGCACATTCTAGATTACATCGGTCGAGTAAAAGATCTTAGAACCGCTATAATTGATTGCGAGAGGCTTGCTCGACGAGACACACCGGAATCGCTCGATGACGTAGACGCGCTCACCCTACAATGTTTTAAAGACGGTCTCATTCCGGAAATTCGAATGCAAATGACTGTAAATTCATTCGGTACATTGCGAGAAACGTTCGCTCGAGCGCGGGAGCTCTATCAAATGCACGAACGTGATTGCAACCGACTAGGTAGATCGCGTGCCGCGCGACCAGAATCGCGCGAAAAACCAGCCGAAATTATTTGCCGAAAATGCAATAATATCGGACATTACGCGACCGAGTGTCGGCTCAGACCGCCATCGCCGTACCGACCGCAGGAATACTTGCGATCCAGGGACGTACTGCCTCCTACTCGAGGCCCCGCGTACGAACAACCGAGACAAATCGTAGCCAGGGACGCGCCCAAATTTTGTCGCTATTGCAAGACCCCGGGGCACGAAATAGGCGAGTGCCGCAAAAGACAGTACAACAACGCGGTAAACAAAAATTCGGGAAACGACAATGGCCTCCGCACCCGCCGCGAGACAGGTGGCGAGGCCGCGCACCAAGTCCGTCCTCTCGCCGCGAACAACTCCAACGCGGAAATCGACGAAACGCCGCGATAAACATAACCGGAAAAACTAGCACGCCAAACGTAGTTCTAAAATCCGATCTTCTAATTTCACCAACTCGCTTCATGGTGGACACTGGGGCGGAAATAAATATTATAAAACGTTCGGCTCTAAAAGCATCCGCGCGAATCGATAAGTCCGAGATCGTAATAATAACAGGGGTAACCGATGGCAAAACCGCAACCTTAGGGACGGTGAATCTTGTCATTTTCGGTCGCGTCGTTCCTTTTAATGTGGTCGAGGATGATTTTCCCCTTAAACCAAGCGGGATCCTCGGCTCCGGGTTCTGTATGGACGCAGAAATCTCTTTCCCAAGTAAAATAATCAAATGGAATGGTAAGAGAATTCCTTTCGAAGACGATATCGAAGCACTCGAGGAACCGTCACCGGACTCGAAAATAAAGCCTCTCCTATCGCCGAAACGTAAACAAGCGCCGCGCACGGAATCTATTCCCCCTCCGCCGCCGCGCCCGCCGCGTAAATCATCGCCTCCGCTGAAACGCGATGCAGCAACGAAATCGAAGCTTCGAACGCAAGACAAAGCAGCTTCTCCGAAGTCAGGAGACCGTATCTCCATTCCGCCGAGATCAAATATCGGTATCAAGGTCCGCGTAGTTAATTCGAACCTCGCGGAAGGTATAATTCCTCGTATCGATCTTGCGCCGGGTATATTTTTCGGAAACGCTCTCGTCAGAGTAATTCGGGGCAAAGCGGTAACTCGAATAATTAATTCATCCGACCGCGCCGTCGAAATCGCGTTACCAGAAATCGTACTTGAGCCCGCGCAAATCATGACTCCCCTCCATAAGGAGGAAAGTCCATCGCTCTATCCGGTTTTTTCTAAATCCAACGTATCCGCCGTACCGATCGGCTCATCCCAAAAAGGGAAAACTTCTATTTCTTTCTCGGGTCAGACACCATATCCGACAATCGAAACTCCTCCTTCGCGTTGCAAAATCGCGAATGTTCAACAGATCTCTTATGCTCAGGCGGTTAAAAATAATGTACAACAGTCGCCGTTAAAACAAACATCGAAATCCGCCAATCCTTCGAAATCTCGCCTAGACCGAATTCTTAGTCTCCTCCGTCTCGACCACCTCAACGCAGAGGAAAGAGAGCACGTCGTCCGTCTCGTTCAAAGCACGCAGGAGCTTTTTCACATTGAGGGGGATAAATTAGGGCATACGTCAGCAACCACGCACAAGATTCCAACCGTCGACGACCGCCCCGTCAATGTGAAACAATACCGGTTCCCACCAGCTCATAAGGAGGAGATTCGACGACAAGTCGACAAATTTTTACAAAATGGTGTCATCTCTCCGTCAAAATCACCATATAATTCGCCATTGTGGGTTGTCCCAAAGAAACTGGACTCCTTGGGCAACAAGCAATGGCGCGTCGTCATCGACTACCGCGCACTCAATGAGAAATCTGTCGCCGATGCCTATCCCCTCCCTTGCATTACCGAGATACTTGATCAGCTCGGGAGCGCGAAGTATTTTAGTACATTCGATCTCGCGAGCGGATTTCACCAGATCCCAATGGAGCCCGCCGATGCTCCCAAAACCGCTTTTTCGACGCCTCACGGGCATTATGAATTTAAAAGAATGCCATTCGGATTAAAAAATGCGCCAGCGACGTTCCAACGACTTATGGACAATGTCCTGTCCGGTCTCCAGGGGAACGAAATTTTCGTCTATTTGGACGACATTGTTATCTACGCTAGCTCTCTTCAAGAACATCGACTTAAATTCGATAAATTAACTCAACGGCTCAAAGAAGCTAATTTAGTATTGCAGCCGGATAAGTGCGAATTCTTGAGGAGAGAAGTAAGCTATTTGGGTCATATTATCAGTGAGCACGGTGTAAAACCTGACCCTGCGAAAATTAGCGCTGTCAAAAACTTTCCGCGCCCGCGCAACGCGAAACAGATCAAACAATTCCTCGGGCTCGCGGGATACTACAGGCGGTTCATCGCAAATTTTTCCAATATTGCTAAGCCACTTACAAATTTGTTAAAAAAAGACGCGCCCTTTGTATGGCGTAACGAGCAAGAGAATTCATTCGTCAAACTCCGAGATTGCCTATGCGAAGCGCCTATCTTGCAGTACCCCAACTTCAAACAACCATTCGTGATAACGACCGACGCGTCCGCCGAAGCTATTGGTGCTATCTTGAGTCAAGGACCAATAGGCCGCGACTTGCCAATCGCGTACACGTCGCGACTGTTAAACGCTGCGGAGAAAAACTACTCCACGATCGAGAAGGAGTGTCTGGCGATTGTCTACGCCGTCCATTACTTTCGTCCATACATATACGGTAATCAATTCAAACTCGTTACCGACCATCGACCGTTAGTGTGGATGAATTCGGTCAAGGACCCGTCAAGTAGACTCGTACGGTGGAGGCTTAAGTTAGCGGAATTTGACTACGAGATGGTCTATAAAAGTGGAAAAACGAACCTTAATGCGGACGCATTGTCGCGGAATCCCGCTCAAATTTTTCCGCTCTCGTATTCAGAAAACTCGGAGGACGACATCTTCGATGTGCCTCCGGAAACCCGTAAAAAGTATACCACACTAGCGCCTCCTCCTACTCCGGTAACATCAGAACCTGAATTACCGACTCCAGGCACGTCCTTCCGTACCAACACAGCACCACCTCCGCAAGTCGCCAGCGACAGCACCGACTTCTATACTCCTGCTCCAAATGAATTTTTCCGACGCGAACCTCTATTTAATTTCAGCCGTGACGCATTATCAACGCGACGAGACAATGTAGTTGTCTTCGTCACGCAATCTGGGCACCCCTATGACACGGGCGCCAAAGATCTAGCGAACGCTGAAAAATTCCTTCCAAACAAAAATCACGTTCTTACCAAAGCCAAAGTCATACAAATCGGAAACGAATTCCAAATCCAGCTTCCAATCGTCGAACATTCCACCAGATCAATCAATTTCCAGACCGTAATAGAAACATTTAGATCCTTGTGCGACGTCGTAAACGAATTACAATTACAAACATTTAGTATCGCACAAACCTATCTAGACTCCGTATCCTGGTCGCGAATCCAGAAAATCCTTCAGGACCTGTTTTACGAAACAACTGTCCAGATTACGGTCTGCCAGGGCCTCATTAAAACCCCTTCGGTCGAAGAGCGACTGAAAATAATAAGAGAAAACCACGACTCCCCTGTGGGAGGTCACAAAGGGGTTAATAAAACTTATTCTCGCATCAGACAACAATACTTTTGGCCAAACATGAAAACACAAATACAAGAATATATTGGCAAATGTAAAAGTTGTCAGACAGAGAAACTGGTCCGGGTAAAGACCAGACAGCCTCTCACTTTAACCGACACCCCTGGCAGGGCATTCGATAAGATTTCAATGGACGTAATGGGTCCTCTTCCCGAAACTTCCGACGGTTATACGAGTATCCTCACGATCCAAGATCTCCTCACTAAATACTCAATCGCAGTTCCTCTCAAAACCACCACCGCAGTAGACATTGCCGAAGCTTTAATAAAAGAATTCATTTGTAAGTTCGGATGCCCGAAAGGCATACTCACGGACCAAGGTTCGAACTTTATAAATAGCTTGATTAAAGCCATAGCAATCAAATTCCGTATTAAGCAATACAAGTCCACTGCGTTCCATCCACAGACAAACGGGTCCGTTGAACGATCTCACCACGTCCTGGCCGAATATCTGAAGCATTACATAGAGTCGAGTAACGATTGGGTGAATTGGTTACCGTATGCAATGTTTTCATACAACACCAGTGTGCACGAGGGTACATTATACACCCCACACGAACTAGTGTTCGGCAGGATAGCTAGGACGCCGTCAGCCACTCCTTTTCAGGACAGCTCTGATAACGAAACTTATAGCGACTATCTTATACAACTTCAGGAGAAAATCTCGAAATCTCAGGATTTGGCTAAAGCCAATCTAGACAATGCGAAACGCCGTTCTAAATATTATTATGACCGAAATCTCAATGTCCAAAACTTCGAGGTAGGCCAATGGGTCTATCTTTTAAAAGAGCCGAACAAACATAAGTTCCAGGCACAGTATTCTGGACCGTACCGTATCCTCGAAATTTTGGGCAATTGTAATGTTAAGCTGAATGTAAAAGGGCGCCATAAAATTGTTCATACGAACAAAATCAAAATTTGTAAACGAATGCATAGTATGCAGAGTGTGGATGCTAGTGAAAGAAAAGTGCGAAAAACTGAAAATGAAGTCAGTGAGAGCAGTGACATTCAAACGAACGCTGAAAGTGAAAGCGACGAAAGTGCCTGCAATCCGAAGGAAGCCCGCAGTCACGGTCCAATCTCCAAACGTTATCGCCAGGATCAACCAGGCGAAAAACCTCAGATTCCGCAGCATCCAGCCGACAGGACCAAGAGAAGGATCCAGCATCCCGAAATCTACCCAACAGACAAGAGATCTCGGCATGGCCGAGATTCTTTTTCCAAGGGGGGTGGTGTAACGTCAGGTGTACCGCCTGCCACCCTCCGGCGTCCACCTCATCATCCCCAGCATCCGTATCCGGAGCCCCTGCACACGGGCCACCCGCCGACTCGCCGTCCCTACAGAAGGAGACAAAGGTACGAGAGGGAAGAGGGATGCAGCATGCCGCGCCCACGCGCGATCTCCACACACGAGGGGGAAGACTTCACCCCGTATTACGAGGGCGAGGAGCTCTCCGACACATACTGGGTCGAATCCCCAGCGATCACGAAGCCCTATACGTACTTCTCGTACATGTGGGATTAGAATAAGCACACTACTCATATATGTACATACACACCAACACACACCTAGATTTAAGTAAATATATGTATATATTTTATTCATGCACGGTTATGTTCCGTGCACTCGCGCGCACACTCGACGCTCGCGGCTCACGCTTAACGCGGGCCGCGCCCCACTCCGAACGGCCGCCCCACCACGAGGGCCGAGCGGCCGCCCTACTCCGACCGTCCGCCCCACCGCGAGGGCCCAGCGACTCGCGAGCCGCGCGACCCGAGGAGGTCGCGGACGCGAGATCAGAGAGTCAGTTGGTATCTCATCTCCGAACTGGAGAGTTCGTAACTCATCTCCGAACTGGAGAGTTCCAATCTCACCTCCGAACGGGAGAGTTCCAATCTCATCTCCGAACCGGAGAGTTCGTATCTCATCTCCGAACCGAGGAGTTCTAATCCAGCATCCGAACGATGCACTTCCGATCCGAGCAATAGGCTCATTCGCAACGAGCAATTAGCTCTAATGCATTCGTCTCTATCCATACTCCCATAGCGGAGTCCATTCGATACTTTATACTATTTCTAATTCTCATTGTAATCGCTAGTCAGTAACTTAGAATTTAGTCAAGTGTATCTAGTATAGTGAAATCATAGAATATAGTTTATTTTTACCAGATTCAAAGTATCTTTATTCGAGTTCAAATACAATTCCTTAATTCTACTCCACGGGTACGCTCGCGATTATTCTATTTCTATATCTCATCTGCGATAGTCTTGAGGCTCGACGACTAGAGCGAACCAGCGCTTAGTTGCTCCATCCTCACTTCTACCGTATACAGAATATCTTGCGCCCAGGTTGATCCCGGTAAGCTAGAGCGAACCAACGCTTAGCCGCGCCGTACTCGACCGAAGTTCAAGTATTCTCGACGAGCCTTGCACCTCCGACAAAGCGTACACGACGCGCGGGGAGGAGAGAGTTTATTCGTCGTCTCGCTCGGGAATACGTGGGTGATGCACCAGAATATTCAATTTCCTGCGTTCGAGTCCTGGTTCCTGTGAAGGAGGTTTCCTTCGCCGCACGACCCGTACCTCCGTTCCAGCCGTACGCCGCCGCCATCCCGGTTGCGGATCCAAGGCGCTCCAGGTACCTGGAAAGAGAAATCAGACAGCGGAATCAAGCCTTCGCAAGGTAAGTTTAGTGTTAATTACCGTTTTATCGAGTCCGAAACGCCAACGAACCCGGTCCGGACGCAATTCGCGTTATTTTCGGGAACGGTTACGACTTTGTGCCACCGTTGCGAGCGCAACCGCACCTCGGGACGTGACAATACCTAGACATCGGCAGACGCTATTTCCTAGCAAGGAAGTGTCGCATTTACATTCATTTGAAGTGTAGACGAGGAATACATGCTACTTCGCAAATCATATTATATCTTACCATGAAACATAGAAATGAGATGCGATATCGCGCTTTAAGAAGCATTAGAAAGCTATTGCTACGATACGTAGATATCTGCAAACGCTATTTCCTAGCGAGGAAGTATCGCATTCACATTCATTTGAAGTGTAGACGAGGAATACATGATACTTCGCAAATCATATTATATCTTATCATGAAACATAGAAATGAGATGCGATATCGCGTTTTAAGAAGCATTAGAACTCTATTGCTACGATACGTAGAAATCTGCAATCGCTATTTCCTTGCAAGGAAGTGTCGCATTTACTTTCATTTGAAATGTAGACGAGGAATACATAACACCTCGCAAATCATATTATATCTTACCATGAAACATAGAAATGAGATGCGATATCGCGTTTTAAGAAGCATTAGAACTCTGTTGCTACGATACCTAGACATCTGCAGACGCTATTTCCTAGCAAGGAAGTGTCGCATTAACATTCATTTGTAGTGTAGACGAGGAATACATGATACTTCGCAAATCATATTATATCTTACCATGAAACATAGAAATGAGATGCGATATCGCGTTTTAAGAAGCATTAGAACACTATTGCTACGATATGTAGACATTTGCAAACGCTATTTCCTAGCAAAGAAGTGTCGCATTTACATTCATTTGAAGTGTAGACGAGGAATACATAAAACTTCGCAAATCATATTATATCTTACCATGAAACATAGAAATGAGATGCGATATCGCGTTTTAAGAAGCATTAGAACTCTATTGCTACGATACCTAGACATCTGCAGACGCTAATTCCTTGCAAGGAAGTGTCGCATTTACATTCATTTGAAGTGTAGACGAGGAATACATGACACTTCGCAAATCATATTGTATCTTACCATGAAACATAGAAATGAGATGCGATATCGCGTTTTAAGAAGCATTAGAACACTATTGCTACGATAGGTAGACATTTGCAAACGCTATTTCCTTGCAAGGAAGTGTCGCATTTACATTCATTTGAAGTGTAGACGAGGAATACATAACACTTCGCAAATCATATTATATCTTACCATGAAGCATAGAAATGAGATGCGATATCGCGTTTTAAGTAGCATTAGGACTCTATTGCTACGATACCTAGACATCGGCAGACGCTATTTCCTAGCAAGGAAGTGTCGCATTTACATTCATTTGAAGTGTAGACGAGGACTACATGATACTTCGCAATGAATATTATATCTTATCAGGAAACATAGATATGAGATGCAATATCTCGCTTTAAGAATCATATGAACTCTATTGCTACGATACGGAGACATCTGCAGACGCTATTGCCTAGGAAGGAAGTGTCGCATTTACATTCATTTGATGTGTAGACGAGGAATACGTGATACTTCGCAAATCATATTATATCTTACCATGAAACATAGAGATGAGATGCGATATCGCGTTTTAAGAAGCATTTGAACTCTATTGCTTCGATACGTGGATATCTGCAAACGCTATTTCCTTCCAAGGAAGTGTCGCATTTACATTCATTTGAAGTGTAGACGAGGAATACATGACACTTCGCAAATCATATTGTATCTTACCATGAAACATAGAAATGAGATGCGATATCGCGTTTTAAGAAGCATTAGAACACTATTGCTACGATAGGTAGACATTTGCAAACGCTATTTCCTTGCAAGGAAGTGTCGCATTTACATTCATTTGAATCGTAGACGAGGAATGCATAACATCTCGCAATGAATATTATATCTTACCATGAAACATAGAAATGAGATGCGATATCGCGTTTTAAGTAGCATTAGAACTCTATTGCTACGATACCTAGACATCTGCAGACGCTATTTCCTAGCAAGGAAGTGTCGCATTTACATTCATTTGAAACGTAGACGAGGAATGCATAACACTTCGCAATGAATATTATATCTTATCATGAAACATAGATATGAGATGCAATATCTCGTTTTAAGAAGCATTTGAACTCTATTGCTACGATACATAGACATCTGCAATCGCTATTTCCTTGCAAGGAAGTGTCGCATTTACATTCATTTGAAGTGTTGACGAGGAATAGATAACACTTCGCAAATCATATTATATCTTACCATGAAACATAGAAATGAGATGCGATATCGCGTTTTAAGAAGCATTAGAACTCTATTGCTACGATACGTAGACATCTGCAAACGCTATTTCCTTGCAAGGAAGTGTCGCATTTACATTCATTTGAATCGTAGACGAGGAATGCATGACACTTCGCAATGAATATTATATCTTATCATGAAACATAGATATGAGATGCAATATCTCGTTTTAGGAAGCATTTGAACTCTATTGCTTCGATACGTAGACATCTGCAAACGCTATTTCCTAGCAAGGAAGTGACGCATTTACTTTCATTTGAAGTGTAGACGAGGAATACATAACACTTCGCAAATCATATTATATCTTACCATGAAACATAGAAATGAGATTCGATATCGCATTTTAAGAAGCATTAGAAAGCTATTGCTACGATACGTAGACATCTGCAAACGCTATTTCCTAGCGAGGAAGTATCGCATTCACATTCATTTGAAGTGTAGACGAGGAATACATAACACTTCGCAAATCATGTTATATCTTACCATGAAAAATAGAAATGAGATGCGATATCGCGTTTTAGGAATCATATGAACTCTATTGCTACGATACGTAGACATCTGCAATCGCTATATCCGTGCAAGGAAGTGTCGCATTTACATTCATTTGAAGTGTAGACGAGGAATACATAACACTTCGCAAATCATATTATATCTTACCATGAAACATAGAAATGTGTTGCGATATCGCGTTTTAAGAAGCATTAGAACTCTATTGCTACGATACGTAGACATCTGCAAACGCTATTTCCTTGCAAGGAAGTGTCGCATTTACATTCATTTGAATCGTAGACGAGGAATGCATAACATCTCGCAATGAATATTATATCTTACCATGAAACATAGAAATGAGATGCGATATCGCGTTTTAAGTAGCATTAGAACTCTATTGCTACGATACCTAGACATCTGCAGATGCTATTTCCTAGCAAGGAAGTGTCGCATTTACATTCATTTGAAACGTAGACGAGGAATGCATAACACTTCGCAATGAATATTATATCTTATCATGAAACATAGATATGAGATGCAATATCTCGTTTTAAGAAGCATTTGAACTCTATTGCTACGATACGTAGACATCTGCAATCGCTATTTCCTTGCAAGGAAGTGTCGCATTTACATTCATTTGAAGTATTGACGAGGAATAGATAACACTTCGCAAATCATATTATATCTTACCATGAAACATAGAAATGAGATGCGATATCGCGTTTTAAGAAGCATTAGAACTCTATTGCTACGATACGTAGACATCTGCAAACGCTATTTCCTTGCAAGGAAGTGTCGCATTTACATTCATTTGAATCGTAGACGAGGAATGCATGACACTTCGCAATGAATATTAAATCTTATCATGAAACATAGATATGAGATGCAATATCTCGTTTTAGGAAGCATTTGAACTCTATTGCTTCGATACGTAGACATCTGCAAACGCTATTTCCTAGCAAGGAAGTGACGCATTTACTTTCATTTGAAGTGTAGACGAGGAATACATAACACTTCGCAAATCATATTATATCTTACCATGAAACATAGAAATGAGATTCGATATCGCATTTTAAGAAGCATTAGAAAGGTATTGCTACGATACGTAGACATCTGCAAACGCTATTTCCTAGCGAGGAAGTATCGCATTCACATTCATTTGAAGTGTAGACGAGGAATACATAACACTTCGCAAATCATGTTATATCTTACCATGAAACATAGAAATGTGATGCGATATCGAGTTTTAGGAATCATATGAACTCTATTGCTACGATATGTAGACATTTGCAAACGCTATTTCCTTGCAAGGAAGTGTCGCATTTACATTCATTTGAAGTGTAGACGAGGAATACATAACACTTCGCAAATCACATTATATCTTACCATGAAACATAGAAATGAGATGCGATATCGCGTTTTAAGAAGCATAAGAACTCTATTGCTACGATACGTAGATATCTGCAAACGCTATTTCCTTGCAAGGAAGTGTCGCATTTACATTCATTTGAATCGTAGGCGAGGAATGCATAACACTTCGCAATGAATATTATATCTTATCAAGAAACATATATATGAGATGCAATATCTCGTTTTAAGAAGCATTAGAACACTATTGCTACGATAGGTAGACATTTGCAAACGCTATTTCCTAGCAAAGAAGTGTCGCATTTACATTCATTTGAAGTGTAGACGAGGAATACATAACACTTCGCAAATCATATTATATCTTACCATGAAACATAGAAATGAGATGCGATATCGCGTTTTAAGAAGCATTAGAACCCTATTGCTACGATACGTAGACATCTGCGAACGCTATTTCCTTGCAAGGAAGTGTCGCATTTATATTCAGTTGAATCGTAGACGAGGAATGCATAACACTTCGCAATGGATATTATATCATATCAGGAAACATAGATATGAGATGCAATATCTCGCTTTAAGAATCATATGAACTCTATTGCTACGATACGTAGACATCTGCAGACGATATTGCCTAGCAAGGAAGTGTCGCATTTACATTCATTTGATGTGTAGACGAGGAATACGTGATACTTCGCAAATCATATTATATCTTACCATGAAACATAGAGATGAGATGCGATATCGCGTTTTATGAAGCATTTGAACTCTATTGCTTCGATACGTAGACATCTGCAAACGCTATTTCCTTCCAAGGAAGTGTCGCATTTACATTCATTTGAAGTGTAGACGAGGAATACATGACACTTCGCAAATCATGTTATAGCTTACCATGAATCATAGAAATGAGATTCGATATCGCGTTTTAAGAAGCATTAGAAAGCTATTGCTACGATACGTATACATCTGCAAACGCTATTTCCTAGCGAGGAAGTATCGCATTCACATTCATTTGAAGTGTAGACGAGGAATACATAACACTTCGCAAATCATGTTATATCTTACCATGAAACATAGAAATGAGATGCGATATCGCGTTTTAGGAATCATATGAACTCTATTGCTACGATACGTAGACATCTGCAATCGCTATATCCGTGCAAGGAAGTGTCGCATTTACATTCATTTGAAGTGTAGACGAGGAATACATAACACTTCGCAAATCATATTATATCTTACCATGAAACATAGAAATGTGTTGCGATATCGCGTTTTAAGAAGCATTAGAACTCTATTGCTACGATACGTAGACATCTGCAAACCCTATTTCCTTGCAAGGAAGTGTCGCATTTACATTCATTTGAATCGTAGGCGAGGAATGCATAACACTTCGCAATGAATATTATATCTTATCAAGAAACATAGATATGAGATGCAATATCTCGTTTTAAGAAGCATTTGAACTCAATTGCTACGATACGTAGACATCTGCAAACGCTATTTCCTTGCAAGGAAGTGTCGCATTTACATTCATTTGAATCGTAGACGAGGAATGCATAACATCTCGCAATGAATATTATATCTTACCATGAAACATAGAAATGAGATGCGATATCGCGTTTTAAGTAGCATTAGAACTCTATTGCTACGATACCTAGACATCTGCAGATGCTATTTCCTAGCAAGGAAGTGTCGCATTTACATTCATTTGAAACGTAGACGAGGAATGTATAACACTTCGCAATGAATATTAAATCTTATCATGAAACATAGATATGAGATGCAATATCTCGTTTTAGGAAGCATTTGAACTCTATTGCTTCGATACGTAGACATCTGCAATCGCTATTTCCTTGCAAGGAAGTGTCGCATTTACATTCATTTGAAGTGTTGACGAGGAATAGATAACACTTCGCAAATCATATTATATCTTACCATGAAACATAGAAATGAGATGCGATATCGCGTTTTAAGAAGCATTAGAACTCTATTGCTACGATACGTAGACATCTGCAAACGCTATTTCCTTGCAAGGAAGTATCGCATTCACATTCATTTGAAGTGTAGACGAGGAATACATAACACTTCGCAAATCATGTTATATCTTACCATGAAACATAGAAATGAGATGCGATATCGCGTTTTAGGAATCATATGAACTCTATTGCTACGATACGTAGACATCTGCAATCGCTATATCCGTGCAAGGAAGTGTCGCATTTACATTCATTTGATTTGTAGACGAGGAATACATAACACTTCGCAAATCATATTATATCTTACCATGAAACATAGAAATGTGTTGCGATATCGCGTTTTAAGAAGCATTAGAACTCTATTGCTACGATACGTAGACATCTGCAAACGCTATTTCCTTGCAAGGAAGTGTCGCATTTACATTCATTTGAATCGTAGGCGAGGAATGCATAACACTTCGCAATGAATATTATATCTTATCAAGAAACATAGATATGAGATGCAATATCTCGTTTTAAGAAGCATTTGAACTCTATTGCTACGATACGTAGACATCTGCAAACGCTATTTCCTTGCAAGGAAGTGTCGCATTTACATTCATTTGAATCGTAGACGAGGAATGCATAACACTTCGCAATGAATATTATATCTTACCATGAAACATAGAAATGAGATGCGATATCGCGTTTTAAGTAGCATTAGAACTCTATTGCTACGATACCTAGACATCTGCAGATGCTATTTCCTAGCAAGGAAGTGTCGCATTTACACTCATTTGAAGTGTAGACGAGGAATGCATAACACTTCGCAATGAATATTATATCTTATCATGAAACATAGATATGAGATGCAATATCTCGTTTTAAGAAGCATTTGAACTCTATTGCTACGATACGTAGACATCTGCAATCGCTATTTCCTTGCAAGGAAGTGTCGCATTTACATTCATTTGAAGTGTTGACGAGGAATAGATAACACTTCGCAAATCATATTATATCTTACCATGAAACATAGAAATGAGATGCGATATCGCGTTTTAAGAAGCATTAGAACTCTATTGCTACGATACGTAGACATCTGCAAACGCTATTTCCTTGCAAGGAAGTGTCGCATTTACATTCATTTGAATCGTAGACGAGGAATGCATGACACTTCGCAATGAATATTGAATCTTATCATGAAACATAGATATGAGATGCAATATCTCGTTTTAGGAAGCATTTGAACTCTATTGCTTCGATACGTAGACATCTGCAAACGCTATTTCCTAGCAAGGAAGTGACGCATTTACTTTCATTTGAAGTGTAGACGAGGAATACATAACACTTCGCAAATCATATTATATCTTACCATGAAACATAGAAATGAGATTCGATATCGCATCTTAAGAAGCATTAGAAAGGTATTGCTACGATACGTAGACATCTGCAAACGCTATTTCCTAGCGAGGAAGTATCGCATTCACATTCATTTGAAGTGTAGACGAGGAATACATAACACTTCGCAAATCATGTTATATCTTACCATGAAACATAGAAATGTGATGCGATATCGCGTTTTAGGAATCATATGAACTCTATTGCTACGATATGTAGACATTTGCAAACGCTATTTCCTTGCAAGGAAGTGTCGCATTTACATTCATTTGAAGTGTAGACGAGGAATACATAACACTTCGCAAATCACATTATATCTTACCATGAAACATAGAAATGAGATGCGATATCGCGTTTTAAGAAGCATAAGAACTCTATTGCTACGATACGTAGATATCTGCAAACGCTATTTCCTTGCAAGGAAGTGTCGCATTTACATTCATTTGAATCGTAGGCGAGGAATGCATAACACTTCGCAATGAATATTATATCTTATCAAGAAACATAGATATGAGATGCAATATCTCGTTTTAAGAAGCATTTGAACTCAATTGCTACGATACGTAGACATCTGCAAACGCTATTTCCTTGCAAGGAAGTGTCGCATTTACATTCATTTGAATCGTAGACGAGGAATGCATAACATCTCGCAATGAATATTATATCTTACCATGAAACATAGAAATGAGATGCGATATCGCGTTTTAAGTAGCATTAGAACTCTATTGCTACGATACCTAGACATCTGCAGACGCTATTTCCTAGCGAGGAAGTATCGCATTCACATTCATTTGAAGTGTAGACGAGGAATACATAACACTTCGCAAATCATGTTATATCTTACCATGAAACATAGTAATGAGATGCGATATCGCGTTTTAAGAATCATATGAACTCTATTGCCACGATACGTAGACAGCTGCAATCGCTATTTCCTTGCAAGGAAGTGTCGCATTTACATTCATTTGAAGTGTAGACGAGGAATACATAATACTTCGCAAATCATATTATATCTTACCATGAAGCATAGAAATGAGATGCGATATCGCGTTTTAAGAAGCATTAGAACTCTATTGCTACGATACGTAGACATCTGCAAACGCTATTTCCTTGCAAGGAAGTGTCGCATTTACATTCATTTGAATCGTAGACGATGAATGCATGACACTTCGCAATGAATATTATATCTTATCATGAAACATAGATATGAGATGCAATATCTCGTTTTAGGAAGCATTTGAACTCTATTGCTTCGATACGTAGACATCTGCAAACGCTATTTCCTAGCAAGGAAGTGACGCATTTACTTTCATTTGAAGTGTAGACGAGGAATACATAACACTTCGCAAATCATATTATATCTTACCATGAAACATAGAAATGAGATTCGATATCGCATTTTAAGAAGCATTAGAAAGCTATTGCTACGATACGTAGACATCTGCAAACGCTATTTCCTAGCGAGGAAGTATCGCATTCACATTCATTTGAAGTGTAGACGAGGAATACATAACACTTCGCAAATCATGTTATATCTTACCATGAAAAATAGAAATGAGATGCGATATCGCGTTTTAGGAATCATATGAACTCTATTGCTACGATACGTAGACATCTGCAATCGCTATATCCGTGCAAGGAAGTGTCGCATTTACATTCATTTGAAGTGTAGACGAGGAATACATAACACTTCGCAAATCATATTATATCTTACCATGAAACATAGAAATGTGTTGCGATATCGCGTTTTAAGAAGCATTAGAACTCTATTGCTACGATACGTAGACATCTGCAAACGCTATTTCCTTGCAAGGAAGTGTCGCATTTACATTCATTTGAATCGTAGACGAGGAATGCATAACATCTCGCAATGAATATTATATCTTACCATGAAACATAGAAATGAGATGCGATATCGCGTTTTAAGTAGCATTAGAACTCTATTGCTACGATACCTAGACATCTGCAGATGCTATTTCCTAGCAAGGAAGTGTCGCATTTACATTCATTTGAAACGTAGACGAGGAATGCATAACACTTCGCAATGAATATTATATCTTATCATGAAACATAGATATGAGATGCAATATCTCGTTTTAAGAAGCATTTGAACTCTATTGCTACGATACGTAGACATCTGCAATCGCTATTTCCTTGCAAGGAAGTGTCGCATTTACATTCATTTGAAGTGTTGACGAGGAATAGATAACACTTCGCAAATCATATTATATCTTACCATGAAACATAGAAATGAGATGCGATATCGCGTTTTAATAAGCATTAGAACTCTATTGCTACGATACGTAGACATCTGCAAACGCTATTTCCTTGCAAGGAAGTGTCGCATTTACATTCATTTGAATCGTAGACGAGGAATGCATGACACTTCGCAATGAATATTAAATCTTATCATGAAACATAGATATGAGATGCAATATCTCGTTTTAGGAAGCATTTGAACTCTATTGCTTCGATACGTAGACATCTGCAAACGCTATTTCCTAGCAAGGAAGTGACGCATTTACTTTCATTTGAAGTGTAGACGAGGAATACATAACACTTCGCAAATCATATTATATCTTACCATGAAACATAGAAATGAGATTCGATATCGCATTTTAAGAAGCATTAGAAAGCTATTGCTACGATACGTAGACATCTGCAAACGCTATTTCCTAGCGAGGAAGTATCGCATTCACATTCATTTGAAGTGTAGACGAGGAATACATAACACTTCGCAAATCATGTTATATCTTACCATGAAACATAGTAATGAGATGCGATATCGCGTTTTAAGAATCATATGAACTCTATTGCCACGATACGTAGACAGCTGCAATCGCTATTTCCTTGCAAGGAAGTGTCGCATTTACATTCATTTGAAGTGTAGACGAGGAATACATAATACTTCGCAAATCATATTATATCTTACCATGAAGCATAGAAATGAGATGCGATATCGCGTTTTAAGTAGCATTAGAACTCTATTGCTACGATACCTAGACATCGGCAGACGCTATTTCCTAGCAAGGAAGTGTCGCATTTACATTCATTTGAAGTGTAGACGAGGAATACATGATACTTCGCAAATCATATTATATCTTACCAAGAAACATAGAAATGAGATGCGATATCGCGTTTTAAGAAGTATTAGAACACTATTGCTACGATAGGTAGACATTTGCAAACGCTATTTCCTAGCAAAGTAGTGTCGCATTTACATTCATTTGAAGTGTAGACGAGGAATACATAACACTTCGCAAATCATATTATATCTTACCATGAAACATAGAAATGAGATGCGATATCGCGTTTTAAGAAGCATTAGAACTCTATTGCTACGATACGTAGACATCTGCGAACGCTATTTCCTTGCAAGGAAGTGTCGCATTTATATTCAGTTGAATCGTAGACGAGGAATGCATAACACTTCGCAATGGATATTATATCATATCAGGAAACATAGATATGAGATGCAATATCTCGCTTTAAGAATCATATGAACTCTATTGCTACGATACGTAGACATCTGCAGACGATATTGCCTAGCAAGGAAGTGTCGCATTTACATTCATTTGATGTGTAGACGAGGAATACGTGATACTTCGCAAATCATATTATATCTTACCATGAAACATAGAGATGAGATGCGATATCGCGTTTTATGAAGCATTTGAACTCTATTGCTTCGATACGTAGACATCTGCAAACGCTATTTCCTTCCAAGGAAGTGTCGCATTTACATTCATTTGAAGTGTAGACGAGGAATACATGACACTTCGCAAATCATGTTATAGCTTACCATGAATCATAGAAATGAGATTCGATATCGCGTTTTAAGAAGCATTAGAAAGCTATTGCTACGATACGTATACATCTGCAAACGCTATTTCCTAGCGAGGAAGTATCGCATTCACATTCATTTGAAGTGTAGACGAGGAATACATAACACTTCGCAAATCATGTTATATCTTACCATGAAACATAGAAATGAGATGCGATATCGCGTTTTAGGAATCATATGAACTCTATTGCTACGATACGTAGACATCTGCAATCGCTATATCCGTGCAAGGAAGTGTCGCATTTACATTCATTTGAAGTGTAGACGAGGAATACATAACACTTCGCAAATCATATTATATCTTACCATGAAACATAGAAATGTGTTGCGATATCGCGTTTTAAGAAGCATTAGAACTCTATTGCTACGATACGTAGACATCTGCAAACGCTATTTCCTTGCAAGGAAGTGTCGCATTTACATTCATTTGAATCGTAGGCGAGGAATGCATAACACTTCGCAATGAATATTATATCTTATCAAGAAACATAGATATGAGATGCAATATCTCGTTTTAAGAAGCATTTGAACTCAATTGCTACGATACGTAGACATCTGCAAACGCTATTTCCTTGCAAGGAAGTGTCGCATTTACATTCATTTGAATCGTAGACGAGGAATGCATAACATCTCGCAATGAATATTATATCTTACCATGAAACATAGAAATGAGATGCGATATCGCGTTTTAAGTAGCATTAGAACTCTATTGCTACGATACCTAGACATCTGCAGATGCTATTTCCTAGCAAGGAAGTGTCGCATTTACATTCATTTGAAACGTAGACGAGGAATGTATAACACTTCGCAATGAATATTAAATCTTATCATGAAACATAGATATGAGATGCAATATCTCGTTTTAGGAAGCATTTGAACTCTATTGCTTCGATACGTAGACATCTGCAATCGCTATTTCCTTGCAAGGAAGTGTCGCATTTACATTCATTTGAAGTGTTGACGAGGAATAGATAACACTTCGCAAATCATATTATATCTTACCATGAAACATAGAAATGAGATGCGATATCGCGTTTTAAGAAGCATTAGAACTCTATTGCTACGATACGTAGACATCTGCAAACGCTATTTCCTTGCAAGGAAGTATCGCATTCACATTCATTTGAAGTGTAGACGAGGAATACATAACACTTCGCAAATCATGTTATATCTTACCATGAAACATAGAAATGAGATGCGATATCGCGTTTTAGGAATCATATGAACTCTATTGCTACGATACGTAGACATCTGCAATCGCTATATCCGTGCAAGGAAGTGTCGCATTTACATTCATTTGAATCGTAGGCGAGGAATGCATAACACTTCGCAATGAATATTATATCTTATCAAGAAACATAGATATGAGATGCAATATCTCGTTTTAAGAAGCATTTGAACTCTATTGCTACGATACGTAGACATCTGCAAACGCTATTTCCTTGCAAGGAAGTGTCGCATTTACATTCATTTGAATCGTAGACGAGGAATGCATAACACTTCGCAATGAATATTATATCTTACCATGAAACATAGAAATGAGATGCGATATCGCGTTTTAAGTAGCATTAGAACTCTATTGCTGCGATACCTAGACATCTGCAGACGCTATTTCCTAGCAAGGAAGTGTCGCATTTACACTCATTTGAAGTGTAGACGAGGAATACATGACACTTCGCAAATCATATTATATCTTACCATGAATCATAGAAATGAGATTCGATATCGCGTTTTAAGAAGCATTAGAAAGCTATTGCTACGTTACGTAGACATCTGCAAACACTATTTCCTAGCGAGGAAGTATCGCATTCACAATCATTTGAAGTGTAGACGAGGAATACATAACACTTCGCAAATCATGTTATATCTTACCATGAAACATAGAAATGAGATGCGATATCGCGTTTTAAGAATCATATGAACACTATTGCCACGATACGTAGACATCTGCAATCGCTATTTCCTTGCAAGGAAGTGTCGCATTTACACTCATTTGAAGTGTAGACGAGGAATACATGACACTTCACAAATCATATTATATCTTACCATGAAACATAGAAATGAGATGCGATATCGCGTTTTAAGAAGCATTAGAACCCTATTGCTACGATACGTAGACATCTGCAAACGCTATTTCCTTGCAAGGAAGTGTCGCATTTATATTCAGTTGAATCGTAGACGAGGAATGCATAACACTTCGCAATGGATATTATATCATATCAGGAGACATAGATATGAGATGCAATATCTCGCTTTAAGAATCATATGAACTCTATTGCTACGATACGTAGACATCTGCAGACGATATTGCCTAGCAAGGAAGTGTCGCATTTACATTCATTTGATGTGTAGACGAGGAATACGTGATACTTCGCAAATCATATTATATCTTACCATGAAACATAGAGATGAGATGCGATATCGCGTTTTATGAAGCATTTGAACACTATTGCTTCGATACGTAGACATCTGCAAACGCTATTTCCTTCCAAGGAAGTGTCGCATTTACATTCATTTGAAGTGTAGACGAGGAATACATGACACTTCGCAAATCATATTATATCTTACCATGAATCATAGAAATGAGATTCGATATCGCGTTTTAAGAAGCATTAGAAAGCTATTGCTACGATACGTAGAAATCTGCAAACGCTATTTCCTAGCGAGGAAGTATCGCATTCACATTCATTTGAAGTGTTGACGAGGAATACATAACACTTCGCAAATCATGTTATAGCTTACCATGAAACATAGAAATGAGATGCGATATCGCGTTTTAAGAATCATATGAACTCTATTGCTACGATACGTAGACATTTGCAATCGCTATTTCCTTGCAAGGAAGTGTCGTATTTACTTTCATTTGAAGTGTAGACGAGGAATACATAACACTTCGCAAATCATATTATATCTTACCATGAAACATAGAAATGAGATGCGATATCGCGTTTTAAGAATCATAAGAACTCTATTGCTACGATACGTAGACATCTGCAAACGCTATTTCCTTGCAAGGAAGTGTCGCATTTACATTCATTTGAATCGTAGACGAGGAATGCATAACACTTCGCAATGAATATTATATCTTACCATGAAACATAGAAATGAGATGCGATATCGCGTTTTAGGAAGCATTAGAACTCTATTGCTACGATACCTAGACATCTGCAGACGCTATTTCCTTGCAAGGAAGTGTCGCATTTACATTCATTTGAAGTGCAGACGAGGAATACATAACACTTCGCAAATCATATTATATCTTACCATGAAACATGGGAATGAGATGCGATATCGCGTTCTAAGAATCATAAGAACTCTATTGCTACGATACGTAGACATCTGCAAACGCTATTTCCCTGCAAGGAAGTGTCGCATTTACATTCATTTGAACCGTAGACGAGTAATGCATAACACTTCGCAAAGAATATTATATCTTATCATGAAACATAGATAAGAGATGCAATATCACTTTTTAAGAAGCATTTGAACACTATTGCTTCGATACGTAGACATCTGCAAACGCTATTTCCTAGCAAGGAAGTGTCGCATTTACATTCATTTGAAGTGTAGACGAGGAATACATAACACTTCGGCAATCATATTATATCTTACCATGAAACATAGAAATGAGATGCGATGTCGCGTTTTAAGAAGCATTAGAACACCATTGCTACGATATGTAGACATTTGCAAACGCTATTTCCTTGCAAGGAAGTGTCGCATTTACATTCATTTGAAGTGTAGATGAGGAATACATAACACTTCGCAAATCATTTTATATCTTACCATGAAACATAGAAATGAGATGCGATATCGCGTTTTAAGAATCATATGAACACTATTGCCACGATACGTAGACATCTGCAATCGCTATTTCCTTGCAAGGAAGTGTCGCATTTACACTCATTTGAAGTGTAGACGAGGAATACATGACACTTCACAAATCATATTATATCTTACCATGAAACATAGAAATGAGATGCGATATCGCGTTTTAAGAAGCATTAGAACCCTATTGCTACGATACGTAGACATCTGCAAACGCTATTTCCTTGCAAGGAAGTGTCGCATTTATATTCAGTTGAATCGTAGACGAGGAATGCATAACACTTCGCAATGGATATTATATCATATCAGGAGACATAGATATGAGATGCAATATCTCGCTTTAAGAATCATATGAACTCTATTGCTACGATACGTAGACATCTGCAGACGATATTGCCTAGCAAGGAAGTGTCGCATTTACATTCATTTGATGTGTAGACGAGGAATACGTGATACTTCGCAAATCATATTATATCTTACCATGAAACATAGAGATGAGATGCGATATCGCGTTTTATGAAGCATTTGAACACTATTGCTTCGATACGTAGACATCTGCAAACGCTATTTCCTTCCAAGGAAGTGTCGCATTTACATTCATTTGAAGTGTAGACGAGGAATACATGACACTTCGCAAATCATATTATATCTTACCATGAATCATAGAAATGAGATTCGATATCGCGTTTTAAGAAGCATTAGAAAGCTATTGCTACGATACGTAGAAATCTGCAAACGCTATTTCCTAGCGAGGAAGTATCGCATTCACATTCATTTGAAGTGTTGACGAGGAATACATAACACTTCGCAAATCATGTTATAGCTTACCATGAAACATAGAAATGAGATGCGATATCGCGTTTTAAGAATCATATGAACTCTATTGCTACGATACGTAGACATTTGCAATCGCTATTTCCTTGCAAGGAAGTGTCGTATTTACTTTCATTTGAAGTGTAGACGAGGAATACATAACACTTCGCAAATCATATTATATCTTACCATGAAACATAGAAATGAGATGCGATATCGCGTTTTAAGAATCATAAGAACTCTATTGCTACGATACGTAGACATCTGCAAACGCTATTTCCTTGCAAGGAAGTGTCGCATTTACATTCATTTGAATCGTAGACGAGGAATGCATAACACTTCGCAATGAATATTATATCTTACCATGAAACATAGAAATGAGATGCGATATCGCGTTTTAGGAAGCATTAGAACTCTATTGCTACGATACCTAGACATCTGCAGACGCTATTTCCTTGCAAGGAAGTGTCGCATTTACGTTCATTTGAAGTGCAGACGAGGAATACATAACACTTCGCAAATCATATTATATCTTACCATGAAACATGGGAATGAGATGCGATATCGCGTTCTAAGAATCATAAGAACTCTATTGCTACGATACGTAGACATCTGCAAACGCTATTTCCCTGCAAGGAAGTGTCGCATTTACATTCATTTGAACCGTAGACGAGTAATGCATAACACTTCGCAAAGAATATTATATCTTATCATGAAACATAGATAAGAGATGCAATATCACTTTTTAAGAAGCATTTGAACACTATTGCTTCGATACGTAGACATCTGCAAACGCTATTTCCTAGCAAGGAAGTGTCGCATTTACATTCATTTGAAGTGTAGACGAGGAATACATAACACTTCGGCAATCATATTATATCTTACCATGAAACATAGAAATGAGATGCGATGTCGCGTTTTAAGAAGCATTAGAACACCATTGCTACGATATGTAGACATTTGCAAACGCTATTTCCTTGCAAGGAAGTGTCGCATTTACATTCATTTGAAGTGTAGATGAGGAATACATAACACTTCGCAAATCATTTTATATCTTACCATGAAACATAGAAATGAGATGCGATATCGCGTTTTTAGAAGCATTAGAACTCTATTGCTACGATACGTAGATATCTGCAAACGCTATTTCCTTGCAAGGAAGTGTCGCATTTACATTCATTTGAATCGTAGGCGAGGAATGCATAACACTTCGCAATGAATATTATATCTTATCAAGAAACATAGATATGAGATGCAATATCTCGTTTTAAGAAGCATTTGAACTCAATTGCTACGATACGTAGACATCTGCAAACGCTATTTCCTTGCAAGGAAGTGTCGCATTTACATTCATTTGAATCGTAGACGAGGAATGCATAACATCTCGCAATGAATATTATACCTTACCATGAAACATAGAAATGAGATGCAATATCTCGTTTTAGGAAGCATTTGAACTCTATTGCTTCGATACGTAGATATCTGCAAACGCTATTTCCTAGCAAGGAAGTGACGCATTTACTTTCATTTGAAGTGTAGACGAGGAATACATAACACTTCGCAAATCATATTATATCTTACCATGAAACATAGAAATGAGATTCGATATCGCATTTTAAGAAGCATTAGAAAGCTATTGCTACGATACGTAGACATCTGCAAACGCTATTTCCTAGCGAGGAAGTATCGCATTCACATTCATTTGAAGTGTAGACGAGGAATACAAAACACTTCGCAAATCATGTTATATCTTACCATGAAACATAGAAATGAGATGCGATATCGCGTTTTAGGAATCATATGAACTCTATTGCTACGATACGTAGACATCTGCAATCGCTAAATCCGTGCAAGGAAGTGTCGCATTTACATTCATTTGAAGTGTAGACGAGGAATACATAACACTTCGCAAATCATATTATATCTTACCATGAAACATAGAAATGTGTTGCGATATCGCGTTTTAAGAAGCATTAGAACTCTATTGCTACGATACGTAGACATCTGCAAACGCTATTTCCTTGCAAGGAAGTGTCGCATTTACATTCATTTGAATCGTAGGCGAGGAATGCATAACACTTCGCAATGAATATTATATCTTATCAAGAAACATAGATATGAGATGCAATATCTCGTTTTAAGAAGCATTTGAACTCTATTGCTACGATACGTAGACATCTGCAAACGCTATTTCCTTGCAAGGAAGTGTCGCATTTACATTCATTTGAATCGTAGACGAGGAATGCATAACACTTCGCAATGAATATTATATCTTACCATGAAACATAGAAATGAGATGCGATATCGCGTTTTAAGTAGCATTAGAACTCTATTGCTGCGATACCTAGACATCTGCAGACGCTATTTCCTAGCAAGGAAGTGTCGCATTTACATTCATTTGAAACGTAGACGAGGAATGCATAACACTTCGCAATGAATATTATATCTTATCATGAAACATAGATATGAGATGCAATATCTTGTTTTAAGAAGCATTTGAACTCTATTGCTACGATACGTAGACATCTGCAATCGCTATTTCCTTGCAAGGAAGTGTCGCATTTACATTCATTTGAAGTGTTGACGAGGAATAGATAACACTTCGCAAATCATATTATATCTTACCATGAAACATAGAAATGAGATGCGATATCGCGTTTTAAGAAGCATTAGAAATCTATTGCTACGATACGTAGACATCTGCAAACGCTATTTCCTTGCAAGGAAGTGTCGCATTTACATTCATTTGAATCGTAGACGAGGAATGCATGACACTTCGCAATGAATATTATATCTTATCATGAAACATAGATATGAGATGCAATATCTCGTTTTAGGAAGCATTTGAACTCTATTGCTTCGATACGTAGACATCTGCAAACGCTATTTCCTAGCAAGGAAGTGACGCATTTACTTTCATTTGAAGTGTAGACGAGGAATACATAACACTTCGCAAATCATATTATATCTTACCATGAAACATAGAAATGAGATTCGATATCGCATTTTAAGAAGCATTAGAAAGCTATTGCTACGATACGTAGACATCTGCAAACGCTATTTCCTAGCGAGGAAGTATCGCATTCACATTCATTTGAAGTGTAGACGAGGAATACAAAACACTTCGCAAATCATGTTATATCTTACCATGAAACATAGAAATGAGATGCGATATCGCGTTTTAGGAATCATATGAACACTATTGCAACGATACGTAGACATCTGCAATCGCTAAATCCGTGCAAGGAAGTGTCGCATTTACATTCATTTGAAGTGTAGACGAGGAATACATGACACTTCGCAAATCATATTATATCTTACCATGAAACATAGAAATGTGTTGCGATATCGCGTTTTAAGAAGCATTAGAACTCTATTGCTACGATACGTAGACATCTGCAAACGCTATTTCCTTGCAAGGAAGTGTCGCATTTACATTCATTTGAATCGTAGGCGAGGAATGCATAACACTTCGCAATGAATATTATATCTTATCAAGAAACATAGATATGAGATGCAATATCTCGTTTTAAGAAGCATTTGAACTCTATTGCTACGATACGTAGACATCTGCAAACGCTATTTCCTTGCAAGGAAGTGTCGCATTTACATTCATTTGAATCGTAGACGAGGAATGCATAACACTTCGCAATGAATATTATATCTTACCATGAAACATAGAAATGAGATGCGATATCGCGTTTTAAGTAGCATTAGAACTCTATTGCTGCGATACCTAGACATCTGCAGACGCTATTTCCTAGCAAGGAAGTGTCGCATTTACATTCATTTGAAACGTAGACGAGGAATGCATAACACTTCGCAATGAATATTATATCTTATCATGAAACATAGATATGAGATGCAATATCTCGCATTAAGAATCATATGAACTCTATTGCTACGATACGTAGACATCTGCAATCGCTATTTCCTTGCAAGGAAGTGTCGCATTTACATTCATTTGAAGTGTTGACGAGGAATAGATAACACTTCGCAAATCATATTATATCTTACCATGAAACATAGAAATGAGATGCGATATCGCGTTTTAAGGAGCATTAGAACTCTATTGCTACGATACGTAGACATCTGCAAACGCTATTTCCTTGCAAGGAAGTGTCGCATTTACATTCATTTGAATCGTAGACGAGGAATGCATGACACTTCGCAATGAATATTATATCTTATCATGAAACATAGATATGAGATGCAATATCTCGTTTTAGGAAGCATTTGAACTCGATTGCTTCGATACGTAGACATCTGCAAACGCTATTTCCTAGCAAGGAAGTGACGCATTTACATTCATTTGAATCGTAGACGAGGAATGCATAACACTTCGCAATGAATATTATATCTTACCATGAGACATAGAAATGAGATGCGATATCGCGTTTTAAGTAGCATTAGAACTCTATTGCTACGATACCTAGACATCTGCAGACGCTATTTCCTTGCAAGGAAGTGTCGCATTTACATTCATTTGAATCGTAGGCGAGGAATGCATAACACTTCGCAATGAATATTATATCTTATCAAGAAACATAGATATGAGATTCGATATCGCATTTTAAGAAGCATTAGAAAGCTATTGCTACGATACGTAGACATCTGCAAACGCTATTTCCTAGCGAGGAAGTATCGCATTCACATTCATTTGAAGTGTAGACGAGGAATACAAAACACTTCGCAAATCATGTTATATCTTACCATGAAACATAGAAATGAGATGCAATATCTCGTTTTAGGAAGCATTTGAACTCTATTGCTTCGATACGTAGACATCTGCAAACGCTATTTCCTAGCAAGGAAGTGACGCATTTACATTCATTTAAATCGTAGACGAGGAATGCATGACACTTCGCAATGAATATTATATCTTATCATGAAACATAGATATGAGATGCAATATCTCGTTTTAGGAAGCATTTGAACTCTATTGCTTCGATACGTAGACATCTGCAAACGCTATTTCCTAGCAAGGAAGTGACGCATTTACATTCATTTGAATCGTAGACGAGGAATGCATAACACTTCGCAATGAATATTATATCTTACCATGAAACATAGAAATGAGATTCGATATCGCATTTTAAGAAGCATTAGAAAGCTATTGCTACGATACGTAGACATCTGCAAACGCTATTTCCTAGCGAGGAAGTATCGCATTCACATTCATTTGAAGTGTAGACGAGGAATACAAAACACTTCGCAAATCATGTTATATCTTACCATGAAACATAGAAATGAGATGCGATATCGCGTTTTAGGAATCATATGAACTCTATTGCTACGATACGTAGACATCTGCAATCGCTATATCCGTGCAAGGAAGTGTCGCATTTACATTCATTTGAAGTGTAGACGAGGAATACATAACACTTCGCAAATCATATTATATCTTACCATGAAACATAGAAATGTGTTGCGATATCGCGTTTTAAGAAGCATTAGAACTCTATTGCTACGATACGTAGACATCTGCAAACGCTATTTCCTTGCAAGGAAGTGTCGCATTTACATTCATTTGAATCGTAGGCGAGGAATGCATAACACTTCGCAATGAATATTATATCTTATCAAGAAACATAGATACGAGATGCAATATCTCGTTTTAAGAAGCATTTGAACTCTATTGCCACGATACGTAGACATCTGCAAACGCTATTTCCTTGCAAGGAAGTGTCGCATTTACATTCATTTGAATCGTAGACGAGGAATGCATAACACTTCGCAATGAGTATTATATCTTACCATGAAACATAGAAATGAGTTGCGATATCGCGTTTTAAGTAGCATTAGAACTCTATTGCTGCGATACCTAGACATCTGCAGACGCTATTTCCTAGCAAGGAAGTGTCGCATTTACATTCATTTGAAACGTAGACGAGGAATGCATAACACTTCGCAATGAATATTATATCTTATCATGAAACATAGATATGAGATGCAATATCTCGCATTAAGAATCATATGAACTCTATTGCTACGATACGGAGACATCTGCAGACGCTATTGCCTAGGAAGGAAGTGTCGCATTTACATTCATTTGAAGTGTTGACGAGGAATAGATAACACTTCGCAAATCATATTATATCTTACCATGAAACATAGAGATGAGATGCGATATCGCGTTTTAAGAAGCATTTGAACTCTATTGCTTCGATACGTGGACATCTGCAAACGCTATTTCCTTCCAAGGAAGTGTCGCATTTACATTCATTTGAAGTATAGACGAGGAATACATGACACTTCGCAAATCATATTATATCTTACCATGAAACATAGGAATGAGATTCGATATCGCGTTTTAAGAAGCATTAGAAAGCTATTGCTACGATACGTAGACATCTGCAAACGCTATTTCCTAGCGAGGAAGTATCGCATTCACATTCATTTGAAGTGTAGACGAGGAATACATAACACTTCGCAAATCATATTATATCTTACCATGAAACATAGAAATGAGATGCGTTATCGCGTTTTAAGAAGCATTAGAAAGCTATTGCTACGATACCTAGACATCTGCAGACTCTATGTCCTTGCAAGGAAGTGTCGCATTTACATTCATTTGAAGTGTAGACGAGGAATACATGACACTTCGCAAATCATATTATATCTTACCATGAAACATAGAAATGAGATGCGATATCGCGTTTTAAGAAGCATTAGAACACTATTGCTACGATAGGTAGACATTTGCAAACGCTATTTCCTAGCAAAGAAGTGTCGCATTTACATTCATTTGAAGTGTAGACGAGGAATACATAACACTTCGCAAATCATGTTATATCTTACCATGAAACATAGAAATGAGATGCGATATCGCGTTTTAAGAATCATATGAACTCTATTGCTACGATACGTAGACATCTGCAATCGCTATTTCCTTGCAAGGAAGTGTCGCATTTACTTTCATTTGAAATGTAGACTAGGAATACATAACACTTCGCAAATCATATTATATCTTACCATGAAACATAGAAATGAGATGCGTTATCGCGTTTTAAGAAGCACTAGAAAGCTATTGCTACGATACCTAGACATCTGCAGACGCTATTTCCTTGCAAGGAAGTGTCGCATTTACATTCATTTGAAGTGTAGACGAGGAATACATGACACTTCTCAAATCATATTATATCTTACCATGAAACATAGAAATGAGATGCGATATCGCGTTTTAAGAAGCATTAGAACACTATTGCTACGATAGGTAGACATTTGCAAACGCTATTTCCTTGCAAGGAAGTGTCGCATTTACATTCATTTGAATCGTAGGCGAGGAATGCATAGCACTTCGCAATGAATATTATATCTTATCAAGAAACATAGATATGAGATGCAATATCTCGTTTTAAGAAGCATTTGAACTCTATTGCCACGATACGTAGACATCTGCAAACGCTATTTCCTTGCAAGGAAGTGTCGCATTTACATTCATTTGAATCGTAGACGAGGAATGCATAACACTTCGCAATGAGTATTATATCTTACCATGAAACATAGAAATGAGTTGCGATATCGCGTTTTAAGTAGCATTAGAACTCTATTGCTGCGATACCTAGACATCTGCAGACGCTATTTCCTAGCAAGGAAGTGTCGCATTTACATTCATTTGAAACGTAGACGAGGAATGCATAACACTTCGCAATGAATATTATATCTTATCATGAAACATAGATATGAGATGCAATATCTCGCATTAAGAATCATATGAACTCTATTGCTACGATACGGAGACATCTGCAGACGCTATTGCCTAGGAAGGAAGTGTCGCATTTACATTCATTTGAAGTGTTGACGAGGAATAGATAACACTTCGCAATTCATATTATATCTTACCATGAAACATAGAGATGAGATGCGATATCGCGTTTTAAGAAGCATTTGAACTCTATTGCTTCGATACGTGGACATCTGCAAACGCTATTTCCTTCCAAGGAAGTGTCGCATTTACATTCATTTGAAGTGTAGACGAGGAATACATGACACTTCGCAAATCATATTATATCTTACCATGAAACATAGGAATGAGATTCGATATCGCGTTTTAAGAAGCATTAGAAAGCTATTGCTACGATACGTAGACATCTGCAAACGCTATTTCCTAGCGAGGAAGTATCGCATTCACATTCATTTGAAGTGTAGACGAGGAATACATAACACTTCGCAAATCATATTATATCTTACCATGAAACATAGAAATGAGATGCGTTATCGCGTTTTAAGAAGCATTAGAAAGCTATTGCTACGATACCTAGACATCTGCAGACTCTATTTCCTTGCAAGGAAGTGTCGCATTTACATTCATTTGAAGTGTAGACGAGGAATACATGACACTTCGCAAATCATATTATATCTTACCATGAAACATAGAAATGAGATGCGATATCGCGTTTTAAGAAGCATTAGAACACTATTGCTACGATAGGTAGACATTTGCAAACGCTATTTCCTAGCAAAGAAGTGTCGCATTTACATTCATTTGAAGTGTAGACGAGGAATACATAACACTTCGCAAATCATGTTATATCTTACCATGAAACATAGAAATGAGATGCGATATCGCGTTTTAAGAATCATATGAACTCTATTGCTACGATACGTAGACATCTGCAATCGCTATTTCCTTGCAAGGAAGTGTCGCATTTACTTTCATTTGAAATGTAGACTAGGAATACATAACACTTCGCAAATCATATTATATCTTACCATGAAACATAGAAATGAGATGCGTTATCGCGTTTTAAGAAGCACTAGAAAGCTATTGCTACGATACCTAGACATCTGCAGACGCTATTTCCTTGCAAGGAAGTGTCGCATTTACATTCATTTGAAACGTAGACGAGGAATGCATAACACTTCGCAATGAATATTATATCTTATCATGAAACATAGATATGAGATGCAATATCTCGTTTTAAGAAGCATTTGAACTCTATTGCTACGATACGTAGACATCTGCAATCGCTATTTCCTTGCAAGGAAGTGTCGCATTTACATTCATTTGAAGTGTTGACGAGGAATAGATAACACTTCGCAAATCATATTACATCTTACCATGAAACATAGAAATGAGATGCGATATCGCGTTTTAAGAAGCATTAGAACTCTATTGCTACGATACGTAGACATCTGCAAACGCTATTTCCTTGCAAGGAAGTGTCGCATTTACATTCATTTGAATCGTAGACGAGGAATCCATGACACTTCGCAATGAATATTATATCTTATCATGAAACGTAGATATGAGATGCAATATCTCGTTTTAAGAAGCATTTGAACTCTATTGCTTCGATACGTAGACGTCTGCAAACGCTATTTCCTAGCAAGGAAGTGTCGCATTTACATTCATTTGAAGTGTAGACGAGGAATACATAACAATTCGCAAATCATATTATATCTTACCATTAAACATAGAAATGAGATGCGATATCGCGTTTTAAGAAGCATTAGAAATCTATTGCTACGATACGTAGACATCTGCAAACGCAATTTCCTAGCGAGGAAGTGTCGCATTCACATTCATTTGAAGTGTAGACGAGGAATACATGATACTTCGCAAATCATATTATATCTTACCATGAAACATAGAAATGAGATGCGATATCGCGATTTAAGAATCATAAGAACTCTATTGCTACGATACGTAGACATCTGCATACGCTATTTCCTTGCAAGGAAGTGTCGCATTTACATTCATTTGAAGTGCAGACGAGGAATACATAACACTTCGCAAATCATATTATATCTTACCATGAAACATGGGAATGAGATGCGATATCGCGTTCTAAGAATCATAAGAACTCTATTGCTACGATACGTAGACATCTGCAAACGCTATTTCCTTGCAAGGAAGTGTCGCATTTACATTCATTTGAACCGTAGACGAGGAATGCATAACACTTGCAAAGAATATTATATCTTATCATGAAACATAGATAAGAGATGAAATATCTCTTTTTAAGAAGCATTTGAACTCTATTGCTTCGATACGTAGACATCTGCAAACGCTATTTCCTAGCAAGGAAGTGTCGCATTTACATTCATTTGAAGTGTAGACGAGGAATACATAACACTTCGCCAATCATATTATATCTTACCATGAAACATAGAAATGAGATGCGATATCGCGTTTTAAGAAGCATTAGAACACCATTGCTACGATATGTAGACATTTGCAAACGCTATTTCCTTGCATGGAAGTGTCGCATTTACATTCATTTGAAGTGTAGACGAGGAATACATAACACTTCGCAAATCATATTATATCTTACCATGAAACATAGAAATGAGATGCGATATCGCGTTTTAAGAAGCATTAGAACTCTATTGCTACGATACGTAGATATCTGCAAACGCTATTTCCTAGCGAGGAAGTGTCGCATTCACATTCATTTGAAGCGTAGACGAGGAATGCATAACACTTCGCAATGAATATTATATCTTACCATGAAACGTAGAAATGAGATGCAATATAGCGTTTTAAGAAGCATTTGAACTCTATTGCTTCGATACGTAGACATCTGGAAACGCTATTGCCTAGCAAGGAAGTGTCGCATTTACATTCATTTGAAGTGTAGACGAGGAATACATAACTCTTCGCAAATCATATTATATCTTACTATGTAACATAGAAATGAGATGCGATATCGCGTTTTAAGAAGCATTAGAACCCTATTGCTACGATAGGTAGACATCTGCAAACGCTCTTTCCTAGCAAGGAAGTGTCGCATTTACATTCATTTGAAGTGTAGGCGAGGACTACATAACACTTCGCAAATCATTTTATATCTTACCATGAAACATAGAAATGAGATGCGATATCGCGTTTTAGGAATCATATGAACTCTATTGCTACGATACGTAGACATCTGCAATCGCTATATCCGTGCAAGGAAGTGTCGCATTAACATTCATTTGAAATGTAGACGAGGAATACATAACACTTCGCAAATCATATTATATCTTACCACGAAACATAGAAATGAGTTGCGATATCGCGTTTTAAGAAGCATTAGAACACCATTGCTACGATACGTAGACATTTGCAAACGCTATTTCCTTGCATGGAAGTGTCGCATTTACATTCATTTGAAGTGTAGACGAGGAATACATAACACTTCGCAAATCATATTATATCTTACCATGAAACATAGAAATGAGATGCGATATCGCGTTTTAAGAAGCATTAGAACTCTATTGCTACGATACGTAGATATCTGCAAACGCTATTTCCTAGCGAGGAAGTGTCGCATTCACATTCATTTGAAGCGTAGACGAGGAATGCATAACACTTCGCAATGAATATTATATCTTATCAAGAAACATAGATATGAGATGCAATATCTCGTTTTAAGAAGCATTTGAACTCTATTGCTTCGATACGTAGACATCTGGAAACGCTATTTCCTAGCAAGGAAGTGTCGCATTTACATTCATTTGAAGTGTAGACGAGGAATACATAACTCTTCGCAAATCATATTATATCTTACTATGTAACATAGAAATGAGATGCGATATCGCGTTTTAAGAAGCATTAGAACCCTATTGCTACGTTAGGTAGACATCTGCAAACGCTCTTTCCTAGCAAGGAAGTGTCGCATTTACATTCATTTGAAGTGTAGGCGAGGACTACATAACACTTCGCAAATCATTTTATATCTTACCATGAAACATAGAAATGAGATGCGATATCGCGTTTTAAGAATCATGAGAACTCTATTGCTACGATAACTAGACATCTGCAGACGCTATTTCCTAGCAAGGAAGTGTCGCATTTACATTCATTTGAAGTGTAGACGAGGAATACATGATACTTCGCAAATCATATTATACCTTACCATGAAACATGGTAATGAGATGCGATATCGCGTTTTAAGAAGCATTACAAATCTATTGCTACGATACGTAGACATCTGCAAACGCTAATTACTTGCAAGGTAGTGTCGCATTTACATTCATTTGAAGTGTAGACGAGGAATACATGACACTTCGCAAATCATATTATATCTTACCATGAAACATAGATAAGAGACGCAATATCTCTTTTTTAAGAAGCTTTTGAACTCTATTGCTTCGATACGTAGACATCTGCAAACGCAATTCCCTTGCAAGGAAGTGTTGCATTAATATTCATTTGTATCGTAGACGAGCAATGTATAACACTTCGCAATGAATATTATATCTTATCATGAAACATAGATATGAGATGCAATATCTCGTTTTAAGAAGCATTTGAACTCTATTGCTTCGATAAGTAGACATCTGAAAGCGCTATTTACTAGCAAGGAAGTGTCGCATTTACATTCATTTGAAGTGTAGACGAGGAATAGATAACACTTCGCAAATCATATTACATCTTACCATGAAACATAGAAATGGGATGCGATATCGCGTTTTAAGAAGCATTAGAACTCTATTGCTACGATAACTAGACATCTGCAGACGCTATTTCCTAGCAAGGAAGTGTCGCATTTACATTCATTTGAAGTGTAGACGAGGAATACATGATACTTCGCAAATCATATTATACCTTACCATGAAACATAGTAATGAGATGCGATATCGCGTTTTAAGAAGCATTACAAATCTATTGCTACGATACGTAGACATCTGCAAACGCTAATTACTTGCAAGGTAGTGTCGCATTTACGTTCATTTGAAGTGCAGACGTGGAATACATGACACTTCGCAAATCATATTATATCTTACCATTAAACATAGAAATGAGATGCGATATCGCGTTTTAAGAAGCATTAGAAATCCATTGCTACGATACGTAGACATCTGCAAACGCCATTTCCTAGCGAGGAAGTGTCGCATTCACATTCATTTGAAGTGTAGACGAGGAACACATGATACTTCGCAAATCATATTATATCTTACCATGAAACATAGAAATGAGATGCGATATCGCGATTTAAGAATCATAAGAACTCTATTGCTACGATACGTAGACATCTGCATACGCTATTTCCTTGCAAGGAAGTGTCGCATTTACATTCATTTGAAATGCAGACGAGGAATACATAACACTTCGCAAATCATATTATATCTTACCATGAAACATGGGAATGAGATGCGATATCGCGTTCTAAGAATCATAAGAACTCTATTGCTACGATACGTAGACATCTGCAAACGCTATTTCCCTGCAAGGAAGTGTCGCATTTACATTCATTTGAACCGTAGACCAGGAATGCAAAACACTTCGCAAAGAATATTATATCTTATCATGAAACATAGATAAGAGATGCAATATCTCTTTCTTAGAAGCATTTGAACTCTATTGCTTCGATACGTAGACATCTGCAAACGCTATTTCCTAGCAAGGAAGTGTCGCATTTACATTCATTTGAAGTGTAGACGAGGAATACATAACACTTCGCCAATCATATTATATCTTACCATGAAACATAGAAATGAGATGCGATATCGCGTTTTAAGAAGCATTAGAACTCTATTGCTACGATACGTAGACATCTGCAAACGCTATTTCCTTGCAAGGAAGTGTCGCATTTACATTCATTTGAAACGTAGACGAGGAATGCATAACACTTCGCAATGAATAATATATCTTATCAAGAAACATAGATATGAGATGCAATATCTCGTTTTAAGAAGCATTTGAACTCTATTGCTTCGATACGTAGACATCTGGAAACGCTATTTCCTTGCAAGGTAGTGTCGCATTTACATTCATTTGAAGTGTAGGCGAGGAATACATAACACTTCGCAAATCATATTATATCTTACCATGAAACATAGAAATGAGATGCGATATCGCGTTTTAAGTAGCATTAGAACTCTATTGCTACGATACCTAGACATCTGCAAACGCTATTTCCTTGCATGGTAGTATCGCATTTACATTCATTTGAAGTGTAGACGTGGAATACATGACACTTCGCAAATCATATTATATCTTACCATGAATCATAGAAATGAGATGCGATATCGCGTTTTAAGAAGCATTAGAATTCTATTGCTACGATAGGTAGACATCTGCAAACGCTCTTTCCTAGCAAGGAAGTGTCGCATTTACATTCATTTGAAGTGTAGGCGAGGAATACATAACACTTCGCAAATCATATTATATCTTACTATGAAACATAGAAATGAGATTCGATATCGCGTTTTAAGAAGCATTAGAAAGCTATTGCTACGATACGTAGACATCTGCAAACGCTATTTCCTAGCGAGGAAGTATCGCATTCACATTCATTTGAAGTGTAGACGAGGAATACATAACACTTCGCAAATCATATTATATCTTACCATGAAACATTGAAATGAGATGCGATGTCGCGTTTTAAGAAGCATTAGAACTCTATTGCTACGATACCTAGACATCTATAGACGCTATTTCCTAGCAAGGAAGTGTCGCATTTACATTCATTTGAAGTGTAGACGAGGAATACATGATACTTCGCAAATCATATTATATCTTACCATGAAACATAGAAATGAGATGCGATATCGTGCTTTAAGAAGCATTAGAACACTATTGCTACGATAGGTAGACATTTGCAAACGCTATTTCCTAGCAAAGAAGTGTCGCAGTTACATTCATTTAAAGTGTAGGCGAGGAATACATAACACTTCGCAAATCATATTATATCTTACCATGAAACATAGAAATGAGATGCGATATCGCGTTTTAAGAAGCATTAGAACTCTATTGCTACGATACGTAGACATCTGCAAAAGCTATTTCCTTGCAAGGAAGCGTCGCATTTACATTCATTTGAAGTGTAGGCGAGGAATACATAATACTTCGCAATGAATATTACATCTTATCATGAAGCATAGAAATGAGATGCGATATCTTGTTTTAAGAAGCATTTGAACTCTATTGCTTCGATACGTAGAAATCTGCAAACGCTATTTCCTTCCAAGGTAGTGTCGCATTTACATTCATTTAAAGTGTAGACGTGGAATACATGACACTTCGCAAATCATATTACATCTTACGATGAAACATAGAAATGGGATGCGATATCGCGTTTTAAGAAGCATTAGAACTCTATTGCTACGATACCTAGACATCTGCAGACGCTATTTCCTAGCAAGGAAGTGTCGCATTTACATTCATTTGAAGTGTAGACGAGGAATACATAACACTTCGCCAATCATATTATATCTTACCATGAAACATAGAAATGAGATGCGATATCGCGTCTTAAGAAGCATTAGAACACCATTGCTACGATATGTAGACATTTGCAAACGCTATTTCCTTGCATGGAAGTGTCGCATTTACATTCATTTGAAGTGTAGACGAGGAATACATAACACATCGCAAATCATATTATATCTTACCATTAAACATAGAAATGAGATGCGATATCGCGCTTTAAGAAGCATTAGAAATCTATTGCTACGATACGTAGACATCTGCAAACGCCATTTCCTAGCGAGGAAGTGTCGCATTCACATTCATTTGAAGTGTAGACGAGGAATACATGATACTTCGCAAATCATATTATATCTTACCATGAAACGTAGAAATGAGATGCGATATCGCGATTTAAGAATCATAAGAACTCTATTGCTACGATACGTAGACATCTGCATACGCTATTTCCTTGCAAGGAAGTGTCGCATTTACATTCATTTGAAGTGCAGACGAGGAATACATAACACTTCGCAAATCATATTATATCTTACCATGAAACATGGGAATGAGATGCGATATCGCGTTCTAAGAATCATAAGAACTCTATTGCTACGATACGTAGACATCTGCAAACGCTACTTCCTTGCAAGGAAGTGTCGCATTTACATTCATTTGAACCGTAGACGAGGAATGCATAACACTTCGCAAATCATATTATATCTTACCATGAAACATAGAAATGAGATGCGATATCGCGTTTTAAGAAGCATTAGAACTCTATTGCTACGATACGTAGACATCTGCAAACGCTATTTCCTTGCAAGGAAGTGTCGCATTTACATTCATTTGAAACGTAGACGAGGAATGCATAACACTTCGCAATGAATATTATATCTTATCAAGAAACATAGATATGAGATGCAATATCTCGTTTTAAGAAGCATTTGAACTCTATTGCTTCGATACGTAGACATCTGGAAACGCTATTTCCTTGCAAGGTAGTGTCGCATTTACATTCATTTGAAGTGTAGGCGAGGAATACATAACACTTCGCAAATCATATTATATCTTACCATGAAACATAGAAATGAGATGCGATTTCGCGTTCTAAGTAGCATTAGAACTCTATTGCTACGATACCTAGACATCTGCAAACGCTATTTCCTTGCATGGTAGTATCGCATTTACATTCATTTGAAGTGTAGACGTGGAATACATGACACTTCGCAAATCATATTATATCTTACCATGAATCATAGAAATGAGATGCGATATCGCGTTTTAAGAAGCATTAGAATTCTATTGCTACGATACGTAGACATCTGCAAACGCTATTTCCTAGCGAGGAAGAGTCGCATTCACATTCATTTGAAGAGTAGACGAGGAATACATAATACGTCGCGAATCATATTATATCTTACCATGAAAAATAGAAATGAGATGCGATATCGCGTTTTAAGAATCATAAGAACTCTATTGCTACGATACGTAGACATCTGCAAACGCAATTTCCTTACAAGGAAGTGTCGCATTTACATTGATTTGAATCGTAGACGAAGAATACATAACACTTCGCAATGAATATTATATCTTACCATGAAACATTGAAATGAGATGCGATGTCGCGTTTCAAGAAGCATTAGAACTCTATTGCTACGATACCTAGACATCTGCAGACGCTATTTCCTAGCAAGGAAGTGTCGCATTTACATTCATTTGAAGTGTAGACGAGAAATACATGATACTTCGCAAATCATATTATATCTTACCATGAAACATAGAAATGAGATGCGATATCGTGCTTTAAGAAGCATTAGAACACTATTGCTACGATAGGTAGACATTTGCAAACGCTATTTCCTAGCAAAGAAGTGTCGCATTTACATTCATTTAAAGTGTAGGCGAGGAATACATAACACTTCGCAAATCATATTATATCTTACCATGAAACATAGAAATGAGATGCGATAACGCGTTTTAAGAATCATAAGAACCCTATTGCTACGATACCTAGACATCTGCAAACGCTATTTCCTAGCAAGGAAGTGTCGCATTTACATTCATTTGAAGTGTAGACGAGGAATACATAACACTTCGCAAATCATATTATATCTTATCATGAAACATAGATAAGAGATGCAATATCTCTTTTTAAGAAGCATTTGAACTCTATTGCTTCGATACGTAGACATCTGCGAACGCTATTTCCTAGCAAGGAAGTGTCGCATTTACATTCATTTGAAGTGTAGACGAGGAATACATAACACTTCGCCAATCATATTATATCTTACCATGAAACATAGAAATGAGATGCGATATCGCGTTTTAAGAAGCATTAGAACACCATTGCTACGATATGTAGACATTTGCAAACGCTATTTCCTTGCAAGGAAGTGTCGCATTTACATTCATTTGAAGTGTAGACGAGGAATACATAACACTTCGCAAATCATATTATATCTTACCATGAAACATAGAAATGAGATGCGATATCGCCATTTAAGAAGCATTAGAACTCTATTGCTACGATACGTAGACATCTGCAAACGCTATTTCCTTGCAAGGTAGTGTCGCGTTTACATTCATTTGAATCGTAGACGAGGAATGCATAACACTTCGCAAAGAATATAATATCTTATCATGAGACATAGATAAGAGATGCAATATCTCGTTTTAAGAAGCATTTGAACTCTATTGCTTCGATACGTAGACATCTGCAAACGCTATTTCCTAGCAACGAAGTGTCGCATTTACATTCATTTGAAGTGTAGACGAGTACTACATAACACTTCGCAAATCATATTATATCTTACCATGAAACATAGAAATGAGATGCGATATCGCGTTTTAAGAGCCATTAGAGCTCTATTGCTACGATACCTATACATCTGCAGACGCTATTTCCTAGCAAGGTAGTGTCGCATTTACATTCATTTGAAGTGTAGACGAGGAATACATAACACTTCGCAAATCATATTATATCTTACCATGAAACATAGAAATGAGATGCGATATCGCGTTTTAAGAAGCATTTGAACTCTATTGCTTCGATACGTAGACATCTGCAAACGCTATTTCCTAGCAAGGAAGTGTCGCATTTACATTCATTTGAAACGTAGACGAGGAATGCATAACACTTCGCAATGAATACTATATCTTATCAAGAAACATAGATATGAGATGCAATATCTCGTTTTAAGAAGCATTAGAACTCTATTGCTTCGATACGTAGACATCTGCAAACGCTATTTCCTAGCAAGGAAGTGTCGCATTTACTTTCATTTGAAGTGTAGACGAGGAATACATAACACTTCGCAAATCATGTTATATCTTACCATGAAACATAGAAATGAGATGCGATATCGCGTTTTAGGAATCATATGAACTCTATTGCTACGACACGTAGACATCTGCAATCGCTATATCCGTGCAAGGAAGTGACGCATTTACATTCATTTGAAGTGTAGACGAGGAATACATAACACTTCGCAATGAATATTATATCTTATCATGAAACATAGATATGAGATGCAATATCTCGTTTTAAGAAGCATTTCAACTCTATTGCTACGATACGTAGACATCTGCAAACGCTATTTCCTTGCAAGGGAGTGTCGCATTTACATTCACTTGAAGTGTAGACGAGGAATACATGACACTTCGCAAATCATATTATATCTTACCATGAAACATAGAAATGAGATGCGATATCGCGTTTTAAGAAGCGTTAAAAATCTATTGCTACGATACGTAGACATCTGCAAACGCTATTTCCTTGCAAGGAAGTGTCGCATTTACACTCATTTGAAGTGTAGACGAGGAATACATAACACTTCGCACATCATATTATATCTTACCATGAAACATAGAAATGAGATGCGATATCGCGTTTTAAGAAGCATTAGAACACTATTGCTACGATAGGTAGAAATTTGCAAACGCTATTTCCTTCCGAGGAAGTGTCGCATTTACATTCGTTTGCAGTGTAGACGAGGAATACATAACACATCGCAAATCATATTATATCTTACCATGAAACATGGAAATGAGTTGCGATATCGCGTTTTAAGAATCACAAGAACTCTATTGCTACGATATCTAGACATCTGCAGACGCTATTTCCTTGCAAGGAAGTGTCGCATTTACATTAATTTGAAGTGTAGACGAGGAATACATGACACTTCGCAAATCATAATATATCTTACCATGAAACATAGAAATGAGATGCGATATCGCGTTTTAAGAAGCATTAGAACTCTATTGCTACGATAGGTAGACATTTGCAGACGCTATTCCCTAGCGAGGAAGTGTCGCATTTACATTCATTTGAAGTGTAGACGAGGAATACATGACACTTCGCAAATCATATTATATCTTACCATGAAACATAGATAAGAGATGCAATTACTCTTTTTTAAGAAGCGTTTGAACTCTATTGCTTCGATACGTAGACATCTGCAAACGCTATTTCCTAGCAAGGAAGTATCGCATTTACATTGATTTGAAGTGTAGGCGAGGATTACATAACACTTCGCAATGAATATTACATCTTATCATGAAACATAGAAATGAGATGCGATATCTTGTTTTAAGAAGCATTTGAACTCTACTGCTTCGATACGTAGACATCTGCAAACGCTATTTCCTAGCAACGAAGTGTCGCATTTACATTCATTTGAAGTGTAGACGAGGACTACATAACACTTCGAAAATCATATTATATCTTACCATGAAACATAGAAATGAGATGCAATATCTCGTTTTAAGAAGCATTTCAACTCTATTGCTACGATACGTTGACATCTGCAAACGCTATTTCCTTGCAAGGGAGTGTCGCATTTACATTCATTTGAAGTGTAGACGAGGAATACATGACACTTCGCAAATCATATTATATCTTGCCATGAAACATAGAAATGAGATGCGATATCGCGTTTCAGAAGCATTAGAACTCTATTGCTACGATAGGTAGACATTTGCAGACGCTATTTCCTAGCTACGAAGTGTCGCATTTACATTCATTTGAAGTGTAGACGAGGACTACATAACACTTCGCAAATCATATTATATCTTACCATGAAACATAGAAATGAGATGCGATATCGCGTTTTAAGAATCATAAGAACTCTATTGCTACGATACGTAGACATCTGCAAACGCTATTTCCTTGCAAGGAAGTGTCGCATTTACATTCAGTTGAATCGTAGACGAGGAATGCATAACACTTCGCAACGAATATTATATCTTATCATGAAACATAGAAATGAGATGCGATATCGCTTTTTAAGAATCATAAGAGCTCTATTGCTACGATACGCAGACATCTGCAAACGCTATTTCCTTGCAAGGAAGTGTCGCATTTACATTCATTTGAATCGTAGACGAGGAATGCATATCACTTAGCAATGAATATTATATCTTATCATGAAACATAGATATGAGATGCAATATCTCGTTTTAAGAAGCATTTGAACTCTATTGCTACGATACCTAGACATCTGCAGACGCTATTTCCTTGCAAGGAAGTGTCGCATTTACATTCATTTGAATCGTACCATGAAACATAGAAATGAGATGCAATATCGCGATTTAAGAATCATAAGAACTCTATTGCTACGATACGCAGACATCTGCAAACGCTATTTCCTTGCAAGGAAGTGTCGCATTTACATTCATTTGAATCGTAGACGAGGAATACATGATACATCGCAAATCATATTATATCTTACCATGAAACATAGAAATGAGATGCGATATCGCGTTTTAAGAAGCGTTAGAACTCTATTGCTACGATACCTAGACTTCTCCAGACGCTATTTCCTAGCTAGGAAGTGTAGCATTTACATTCATTTGAAGTGTAGACGAGGAATACATAACACTTCGCACATCATATTATATCTTACCATGAAACATAGAAATGAGATGCGATATCGCGTTTTAAGAAGCATTAGAACACTATTGCTACGATACCTAGACATCTGCAGACGCTATTTCCTTGCAAGGAAGTGTCGCATTTACATTCATTTGAAGTGTAGACGTGGAATACATGACACTTCGCAAATCATATTATATCTTACCATGAAACATAGAAATGAGATGCGATATCGCGTTTTAAGAAGCATTAGAACTCTATTGCTACGATAGGTAGACATTTGCAGACGCTATTTCCTAGCGAGGAAGTGTCGCATTTACATTCATTTGAAGTGTAGACGAGGAATACATAACACTTCGCACATCATATTATATCTTACCATGAAACATAGAAATGAGATGCGATATCGCGTTTTAAGAATCATAAGAACTCTATTGCTACGATACGCAGACATCTGCAAACGCTATTTCCTTGCAAGGAAGTGTCGCATTTACATTCATTTGAATCGTAGACGAGGAATGCATATCACTTCGCAATGAATATTATATTTTATCATGAAACATAGATATGAGATGCAATATCTCGTTTTAAGAAGCATTTCAACTCCATTGCTACGATACGTAGACATCTGCAAACGCTATTTCCTTGCAAGGAAGTGTCGCATTTACATTCATTTGAAGTGTAGACGTGGAATACATGACACTTCGCAAATCATATTATATCTTACCACGAAACATAGAAATGGGATGCGATATCGCGTTCTAAGAAGCATTAGAAATCTATTGCTACGATACGTAGACATCTGCAAACGCCATTTCCTAGCGAGGAAGTGTCGCATTCACATTCATTTGAAGTGTAGACGAGGAATACATAACACTTCGCAAATCATATTATATCTTACCATGAAACATAGAAATGAGATGCGATATCGCGTTTTAAGTATCATAAGAACTCTATTGCTACGATACGTAGACATCTGCAAACGATATTTCCTTGCAAGGAAGTGTCGCATTTACATTCATTTGTATCGTAGACGAGGCATGCATAACACTTCGCAATGAATATTATATCTTATCATGAAACATAGATATGAGATGCAATATCTCGTTTTAAGAAGCATTTGAGCTCTATTGCTACGATACGTAGACATATGCAAACGCTATTTCCTTGCAAGGGAGTGTCGCATTTACATTCATTTAATCGTAGACGAGGAAAGGATAACACTTCGCAATGAATATTATATCTTACCATGAAACATAGAAATGAGATGCGATATCGCGTTTTAAGAAGCATCAGAACTCTATTGCTACGATACCTAGACATCTGCAGACGCTATTTCCTAGCAAGGAAGTGTCGCATTTACATTCATTTGAAGTGTAGACGAGGAATACATGACACTTCGCAAATCATATTATATCTTACCATGAAACATAGAAATGAGATGCGATATCGCGTTTTAACGAGCATTAGAAATCTATTGCTACGATACGTAGACATCTGCAAACGCTATTTCCTAGCGAGGAAGTGACGCATTCACATTCATTTGAAGTGTAGAAGAGGAATACATAACACTTTGCAAATCATATTATATCTTACCATGAAATATAGAAATGAGATGCGATATCGCGTTTTAACGAGCATTAGAAATCTATTGCTACGATACGTAGACATCTGCAAACGCTATTTCCTAGCGAGGAAGTGACGCATTCACATTCATTTGAAGTGTAGACGAGGAATACATAACACTTTGCAAATCACATTATATCTTACCATGAAATATAGAAATGAGATGCGATATCGCGTTTTAAGAAGCATCAGAAATCCATTGCTACGATACGTAGACATCAGCAAACGCTATTTCCTTGCAAGAAAGTGTCGCATTTACATTCATTTGAAGTGTAGACGAGGAATACATAACACTTCGCAAATCATATTATATCTTACCATGAAACATAGAAATGAGATGCGATATCGCGATTTAAGAATCATAAGAACTCTATTGCTACGATACTCAGACATCTGCAAACGCTATTTCCTTGCAAGGAAGTGTCGCATTTACATTCATTTGAAGTGTAGACGAGGAATACATAACACTCCGCAAATCATATTACATCTTACCATGAAACATAGAAATGAGATGCGATATCGCGTTTTAAGAAGCATTAGAACTCTATTACTACGATACGTAGACATCTGCAAACGCTATTTCCTTGCAAGGAAGTGTCGCATTTACATTCATTTGAATCGTACCATGAAACATAGAAATGAGATGCAATATCGCGATTTAAGAATCATAAGAATTCTATTGCTACGATACGCAGACATCTGCAAACGCTATTTCCTTGCAAGGAAGTGTCGCATTTACATTCATTTGAATCGTAGACGAGGAATGCATAACACTTCGCAATGAATATTATATCTTACCATGAAACATAGATATGAGATGCAATATCTCGTTTTAAGAAGCATTTGAACTCTACTGCTACGATACGTAGACATCTGCAAATGCTATTTCCTTGCAAGGGAGTGTCGCATTTACATTCATTTGAATCATAGACGAGGAATGCATAACACTTCGCATATCATATTATATCTTATCATGAAACATAGAAATGGGATGCGATATCGCGTTTTAAAAAGTATTAGAACTCTATTGCTACGATACCTAGACATCTGCAGACGCTATTTCCTAGCAAGGATGTGTCGCATTTACATTCATTTGAAGTGTAGACGAGGAATACATAACACTTCGCAAATCATATTATATCTTACCATGAAACATAGAAATGAGATGCGATATCGCGTTTTAAGAAGCATTAGAACTCTATTGCTACGATACCTAGACATCTGCAAACGCTATTTCCTTGCAAGGAAGTGTCGCATTTACATTCATTTGAAGTGTAGACGAGGAATACATGACAATTCGCAAATCATATTATATCTTACCATGAAACATAGAAATGAGATGCGATATCGCGTTTTAAGAAGCATTAGAACTCTATTGCTACGATACCTAGACATCTGCAAACGCTATTTCCTTGCAAGGAAGTGTCGCATTTACATTCATTTGAAGTGTAGACGAGGAATACATGACAATTCGCAAATCATATTATATCTTACCATGAAACATAGAAATGAGATGCGATATCGCGTTTTAAGAAGCATTAGAACACTATTGCTACGATAGGTAGACATTTGCAAACGCTATTTCCGTGCAAGGAAGTGTCGCATTTACATTCAATTGAAGTGTAGACGAGGAATACATAACACTTCGCAAATCATATTATATCTTACCATGAAACATAGAAATGAGATGCGATATCGCGTTTTAAGAAGCATTAGAACTCTATTGCTACGATACCTAGACATCTGCGGACGCTATTTCCTAGCAAGGAAGTGTCGCATTTACATTCATTTGAAGTGTAGACGAGGAATACATAACACTTCGCAAATCATATTACATCTTACCATGAAACATAGAAATGAGATGCGATATCGCGTTTTAAGAAGCATTAGAACTGTATTGCTACGATACCTAGATATCTGCAAACGCTATTTCCTTGCAAGGAAGTGTCGCATTTACTTTCATTTGAAGTGTAGACGAGGAATACACACCACTTCGCAAATCATATTATATCTTACCATGAAACATAGAAATAAGATCCGATATCGCGTTTTAAGGATCATAAGAACTCTATTGCTACGATACGCAGACATCTGCAAACGCTATTTCCTTGCAAGGAAGTGTCGCATTTACATTCATTTGAATCGTAGACGAGGAATACATGATACTTCGCAAATCATATTATATCTTACCATGAAACATAGAAATGAGATGCGATATCGCGTTTTAAGAAGCGTTAGAACTCTATTGCTACGATACCTAGACTTCTCCAGACGCTATTTCCTAGCAAGGAAGTGTCGCATTTACTTTCATTTGAAGTGTAGACGAGGAATACATAACACTTCGCAAATCATGTTATATCTTACCATGAAACATAGAAATGAGATGCGATATCGCGTTTTAGGAATCATATGAACTCTATTGCTACGATACGTAGACATCTGCAATCGCTATATCCGTGCAAGGAAGTGACGCATTTACATTCATTTGAAGTGTTGACGAGGAATACATAACACTTCGCAATGAATATTATATCTTATCATGAAACATAGATATGAGATGCAATATCTCGTTTTAAGAAGCATTTCAACTCTATTGCTACGATACGTAGACATCTGCAAACGCTATTTCCCTGCAAGGGAGTGTCGCATTTACATTCACTTGAAGTGTAGACGAGGAATACATGACACTTCGCAAATCATATTATATCTTACCATGAAACATAGAAATGAGATGCGATATCGCGTTTTAAGAAGCGTTAAAAATCTATTGCTACGATACGTAGACATCTGCAAACGCTATTTCCTTGCAAGGAAGTGTCGCATTTACACTCATTTGAAGTGTAGACGAGGAATACATAACACTTCGCACATCATATTATATCTTACCATGAAACATAGAAATGAGATGCGATATCGCGTTTTAAGAAGCATTAGAACACTATTGCTACGATAGGTAGAAATTTGCAAACGCTATTTCCTTCCGAGGAAGTGTCGCATTTACATTCGTTTGCAGTGTAGACGAGGAATACATAACACATCGCAAATCATATTATATCTTACCATGAAACATAGAAATGAGATGCGATATCGCGTTTTAAGAAGCATTAGAACACTATTGCTACGATAGGTAGACATTTGCAGACGCTATTCCCCAGCGAGGAAGTGTCGCATTTACATTCATTTGAAGTGTAGACGAGGAATACATGACACTTCGCAAATCATATTATATCTTACCATGAAACATAGATAAGAGATGCAATTACTCTTTTTTAAGAAGCGTTTGAACTCTATTGCTTCGATACGTAGACATCTGCAAACGCTATTTCCTAGCAAGGAAGTATCGCATTTACATTGATTTGAAGTGTAGGCGAGGATTACATAACACTTCGCAATGAATATTACATCTTATCATGAAACATAGAAATGAGATGCGATATCTTGTTTTAAGAAGCATTTGAACTCTACTGCTTCGATACGTAGACATCTGCAAACGCTATTTCCTAGCAACGAAGTGTCGCATTTACATTCATTTGAAGTGTAGACGAGGACTACATAACACTTCGAAAATCATATTATATCTTACCATGAAACATAGAAATGAGATGCAATATCTCGTTTTAAGAAGCATTTCAACTCTATTGCTACGATACGTTGACATCTGCAAACGCTATTTCCTTGCAAGGGAGTGTCGCATTTACATTCATTTGAAGTGTAGACGAGGAATACATGACACTTCGCAAATCATATTATATCTTACCATGAAACATAGAAATGAGATGCGATATCGCGTTTCAGAAGCATTAGAACTCTATTGCTACGATAGGTAGACATTTGCAGACGCTATTTCCTAGCTACGAAGTGTCGCATTTACATTCATTTGAAGTGTAGACGAGGACTACATAACACTTCGCAAATCATATTATATCTTACCATGAAACATAGAAATGAGATGCGATATCGCGTTTTAAGAATCATAAGAACTCTATTGCTACGATACGTAGACATCTGCAAACGCTATTTCCTTGCAAGGAAGTGTCGCATTTACATTCAGTTGAATCGTAGACGAGGAATGCATAACACTTCGCAACGAATATTATATCTTATCATGAAACATAGAAATGAGATGCGATATCGCTTTTTAAGAATCATAAGAGCTCTATTGCTACGATACGCAGACATCTGCAAACGCTATTTCCTTGCAAGGAAGTGTCGCATTTACATTCATTTGAATCGTAGACGAGGAATGCATATCACTTAGCAATGAATATTATATCTTATCATGAAACATAGATATGAGATGCAATATCTCGTTTTAAGAAGCATTTGAACTCTATTGCTACGATACCTAGACATCTGCAGACGCTATTTCCTTGCAAGGAAGTGTCGCATTTACATTCATTTGAATCGTACCATGAAACATAGAAATGAGATGCAATATCGCGATTTAAGAATCATAAGAACTCTATTGCTACGATACGCAGACATCTGCAAACGCTATTTCCTTGCAAGGAAGTGTCGCATTTACATTCATTTGAATCGTAGACGAGGAATACATGACACTTCGCAAATCATATTATATCTTACCATGAAACATAGAAATGAGATGCGATATCGCGTTTTAAGAAGCGTTAGAACTCTATTGCTACGATACCTAGACTTCTCCAGACGCTATTTCCTAGCAAGGAAGTGTAGCATTTACATTCATTTGAAGTGTAGACGAGGAATACATAACACTTCGCACATCATATTATATCTTACCATGAAACATAGAAATGAGATGCGATATCGCGTTTTAAGAAGCATTAGAACACTATTGCTACGATACCTAGACATCTGCAGACGCTATTTCCTTGCAAGGAAGTGTCGCATTTACATTCATTTGAAGTGTAGACGAGGAATACATGACACTTCGCAAATCATATTATATCTTACCATGAAACATAGAAATGAGATGCGATATCGCGTTTTAAGAAGCATTAGAACTCTATTGCTACGATAGGTAGACATTTGCAGACGCAATTTCCTAGCGAGGAAGTGTCGCATTTACATTCATTTGAAGTGTAGACGAGGAATACATAACACTTCGCACATCATATTATATCTTACCATGAAACATAGAAATGAGATGCGATATCGCTTTTTAAGAATCATAAGAACTCTATTGCTACGATACGCAGACATCTGCAAACGCTATTTCCTTGCAAGGAAGTGTCGCATTTACATTCATTTGAATCGTAGACGAGGAATGCATATCACTTCGCAATGAATATTATATTTTATCATGAAACATAGATATGAGATGCAATATCTCGTTTTAAGAAGCATTTCAACTCCATTGCTACGATACGTAGACATCTGCAAACGCTATTTCCTTGCAAGGAAGTGTCGCATTTACATTCATTTGAAGTGTAGACGTGGAATACATGACACTTCGCAAATCATATTATATCTTACCACGAAACATAGAAATGAGATGCGATATCGCGTTCTAAGAAGCATTAGAAATCTATTGCTACGATACGTAGACATCTGCAAACGCCATTTCCTAGCGAGGAAGTGTCGCATTCACATTCATTTGAAGTGTAGACGAGGAATACATAACACTTCGCAAATCATATTATATCTTACCATGAAACATAGAAATGAGATGCGATATCGCGTTTTAAGAATCATAAGAACTCTATTGCTACGATACGTAGACATCTGCAAACGATATTTCCTTGCAAGGAAGTGTCGCATTTACATTCATTTGTATCGTAGACGAGGCATGCATAACACTTCGCAATGAATATTATATCTTATCATGAAACATAGATATGAGCTGCAATATCTCGTTTTAAGAAGCATTTGAGCTCTATTGCTACGATACGTAGACATATGCAAACGCTATTTCCTTGCAAGGGAGTGTCGCATTTACATTCATTTGAATCGTAGACGAGGAAAGGATAACACTTCGCAATGAATATTATATCTTACCATGAAACATAGAAATGAGATGCGATATCGCGTTTTAAGAAGCATCAGAACTCTATTGCTACGATACCTAGACATCTGCAGACGCTATTTCCTAGCAAGGAAGTGTCGCATTTACATTCATTTGAAGTGTAGACGAGGAATACATGACACTTCGCAAATCATATTATATCTTACCATGAAACATAGAAATGAGATGCGATATCGCGTTTTAACGAGCATTAGAAATCTATTGCTACGATACGTAGACATCTGCAAACGCTATTTCCTAGCGAGGAAGTGACGCATTCACATTCATTTGAAGTGTAGAAGAGGAATACATAACACTTTGCAAATCATATTATATGTTACCATGAAATATAGAAATGAGATGCGATATCGCGTTTTAACGAGCATTAGAAATCTATTGCTACGATACGTAGACATCTGCAAACGCTATTTCCTAGCGAGGAAGTGACGCATTCACATTCATTTGAAGTGTAGACGAGGAATACATAACACTTTGCAAATCACATTATATCTTACCATGAAATATAGAAATGAGATGCGATATCGCGTTTTAAGAAGCATCAGAAATCCATTGCTACGATACGTAGACATCAGCAAACGCTATTTCCTTGCAAGAAAGTGTCGCATTTACATTCATTTGAAGTGTAGACGAGGAATACATAACACTTCGCAATGAATATTATATCTTACCATGAAACATAGATATGAGATGCAATATCGCGTTTTAAGAAGCATTAGAACTCTATTACTACGATACGTAGACATCTGCAAACGCTATTTCCTTGCAAGGAAGTGTCGCATTTACATTCATTTGAAGCGTGGACGAGGAATACATGACACTTCGCAAATCATATTATATCTTACCATGAATCATAGAAATGAGATGCGATATCGCGTTTTAAGAAGCATTAGAACACTATTGCTACGATACCTAGACATCTGCAGACGCTATTTCCTTGCAAGGAAGTGTCGCATTTACATTCATTTGAATCGTACCATGAAACATAGAAATGAGATGCAATATCGCGATTTAAGAATCATAAGAATTCTATTGCTACGATACGCAGACATCTGCAAACGCTATTTCCTTGCAAGGAAGTGTCGCATTTACATTCATTTGAATCGTAGACGAGGAATGCATAACACTTCGCAATGAATATTATATCTTACCATGAAACATAGATATGAGATGCAATATCTCGTTTTAAGAAGCATTTGAACTCTACTGCTACGATACGTAGACATCTGCAAATGCTATTTCCTTGCAAGGGAGTGTCGCATTTACATTCATTTGAATCATAGACGAGGAATGCATAACACTTCGCAAATCATATTATATCTTATCATGAAACATAGAAATGGGATGCGATATCGCGTTTTAAGAAGTATTAGAACTCTATTGCTACGATACCTAGACATCTGCAGACGCTATTTCCTAGCAAGGAAGTGTCGCATTTACATTCATTTGAAGTGTAGACGAGGAATACATAACACTTCGCAAATCATATTATATCTTACCATGAAACATAGAAATGAGATGCGATATCGCGTTTTAAGAAGCATTAGAACTCTATTGCTACGATACCTAGACATCTGCAAACGCTATTTCCTTGCAAGGAAGTGTCGCATTTACATTCATTTGAAGTGTAGACGAGGAATACATAACACTTCGCAAATCATATTATATCTTACCATGAAACATAGAAATGAGATGCGATAACGCGTTTTAAGAATCATAAGAACCCTATTGCTACGATACCTAGACATCTGCAAACGCTATTTCCTAGCAAGGAAGTGTCGCATTTACATTCATTTGAAGTGTAGGCGAGGAATACATAACACTTCGCAAATCATATTATATCCTACCATGAAACATAGAAATGAGATGCGATATCGCGTTTTAAGAAGCATTAGAACTCTATTGCTACGATACCCAGACATCTGCAGACGCTATTTCCTAGCAAGGAAATGTCGCATTTACATTCATTTGAAGTGTAGACGAGGAATACATAACACTTCGCAAATCATATTATATCTTACCATGAAACATAGAAATGAGATGCGATATCGCGTTTTAAGAAGCATTAGAACTCTATTGCTACGATACCTAGACATCTGCAGACGCTATTTCCTAGCAAGGAAGCGTCGCATTTACATTCATTTGAAGTGTAGACGAGGAATACATGACACTTCGCAAATCATATAATATCATGCCATGAAACATAGAAATGAGATGCGATATCGCGATTTAAGAATCATAAGAACTCTATTGCTACGATACGTAGACATCTGCATACGCTATTTCCTTGCAAGGAAGTGTCGCATTTACATTCATTTGAAGTGCAGACGAGGAATACATAACACTTCGCAAATCATATTATATCTTACCATGAAACATGGGAATGAGATGCGATATCGCGTTCTAAGAATCATAAGAACTCTATTGCTACGATACGTAGACATCTGCAAGCGCTATTTCCCTGCAAGGAAGTGTCGCATTTACATTCATTTGAACAGTAGAAGAGGAATGCAAGACACTTCGCAAAGAATATTATATCTTACCATGAAACATAGATATGAGATGCAATATCGCGTTTTAAGAAGCATTAGAACTCTATTACTACGATACCTAGACATCTGCAGACGCTATTTCCTAGCAAGGAAGTGTCGCATTTACATTCATTTGAAGTGTAGACGAGGAATACATAACACTTCGCAAATCATATTATATCTTACCATGAAACATAGAAATGAGATGCGATATCGCGTTCTAAGAAGCATTAGAAATCTATTGCTACGATACGTAGACATCTGCAAACGCCATTTCCTAGCGAGGAAGTGTCGCATTCACATTCATTTGAAGTGTAGACGAGGAATACATAACACTTCGCAAATCATATTATATCTTACCATGAAACATAGAAATGAGATGCGATATCGCGTTTTAAGAATCATAAGAACTCTATTGCTACGATACGTAGACATCTGCAAACGATATTTCCTTGCAAGGAAGTGTCGCATTTACATTCATTTGTATCGTAGACGAGGCATGCATAACACTTCGCAATGAATATTATATCTTATCATGAAACATAGATATGAGCTGCAATATCTCGTTTTAAGAAGCATTTGAGCTCTATTGCTACGATACGTAGACATATGCAAACGCTATTTCCTTGCAAGGGAGTGTCGCATTTACATTCATTTGAATCGTAGACGAGGAAAGGATAACACTTCGCAAAGAATATTATATCTTACCATGAAACATAGAAATGAGATGCGATATCGCGTTTTAAGAAGCATCAGAACTCTATTGCTACGATACCTAGACATCTGCAGACGCTATTTCCTAGCAAGGAAGTGTCGCATTTACATTCATTTGAAGTGTAGACGAGGAATACATGACACTTCGCAAATCATATTATATCTTACCATGAAACATAGAAATGAGATGCGATATCGCGTTTTAACGAGCATTAGAAATCTATTGCTACGATACGTAGACATCTGCAAACGCTATTTCCTAGCGAGGAAGTGACGCATTCACATTCATTTGAAGTGTAGAAGAGGAATACATAACACTTTGCAAATCATATTATATCTTACCATGGAATATAGAAATGAGATGCGATATCGCGTTTTAACGAGCATTAGAAATCTATTGCTACGATACGTAGACATCTGCAAACGCTATTTCCTAGCGAGGAAGTGACGCATTCACATTCATTTGAAGTGTAGACGAGGAATACATAACACTTTGCAAATCACATTATATCTTACCATGAAATATAGAAATGAGATGCGATATCGCGTTTTAAGAAGCATCAGAAATCCATTGCTACGATACGTAGACATCAGCAAACGCTATTTCCTTGCAAGAAAGTATCGCATTTACATTCATTTGAAGTGTAGACGAGGAATACATAACACTTCGCAATGAATATTATATCTTACCATGAAACATAGATATGAGATGCAATATCTCGTTTTAAGAAGCATTAGAACTCTATTACTACGATACGTAGACATCTGCAAACGCTATTTCCTTGCAGGGAAGTGTCGCATTTACATTCATTTGAAGCGTGGACGAGGAATACATGACACTTCGCAAATCATATTATATCTTACCATGAATCATAGAAATGAGATGCGATATCGCGTTTTAAGAAGCATTAGAACACTATTGCTACGATACCTAGACATCTGCAGACGCTATTTCCTTGCAAGGAAGTGTCGCATTTACATTCATTTGAATCGTACCATGAAACATAGAAATGAGATGCAATATCGCGATTTAAGAATCATAAGAATTCTATTGCTACGATACGCAGACATCTGCAAACGCTATTTCCTTGCAAGGAAGTGTCGCATTTACATTCATTTGAATCGTAGACGAGGAATGCATAACACTTCGCAATGAATATTATATCTTACCATGAAACATAGATATGAGATGCAATATCTCGTTTTAAGAAGCATTTGAACTCTACTGCTACGATACGTAGACATCTGCAAATGCTATTTCCTTGCAAGGGAGTGTCGCATTTACATTCATTTGAATCATAGACGAGGAATGCATAACACTTCGCAAATCATATTATATCTTATCATGAAACATAGAAATGGGATGCGATATCGCGTTTTAAGAAGTATTAGAACTCTATTGCTACGATACCTAGACATCTGCAGACGCTATTTCCTAGCAAGGAAGTGTCGCATTTACATTCATTTGAAGTGTAGACGAGGAATACATAACACTTCGCAAATCATATTATATCTTACCATGAAACATAGAAATGAGATGCGATATCGCGTTTTAAGAAGCATTAGAACTCTATTGCTACGATACCTAGACATCTGCAAACGCTATTTCCTTGCAAGGAAGTGTCGCATTTACATTCATTTGAAGTGTAGACGAGGAATACATAACACTTCGCAAATCATATTATATCTTACCATGAAACATAGAAATGAGATGCGATAACGCGTTTTAAGAATCATAAGAACCCTATTGCTACGATACCTAGACATCTGCAAACGCTATTTCCTAGCAAGGAAGTGTCGCATTTACATTCATTTGAAGTGTAGACGAGGAATACATAACACTTCGCAAATCATATTATATCTTACCATGAAACATAGAAATGAGATGCGATATCGCGTTTTAAGAAGCATTAGAACTCTATTGCTACGATACTCAGACATCTGCAGACGCTATTTCCTAGCAAGGAAGTGTCGCATTTACATTCATTTGAAGTGTAGACGAGGAATACATAACACTTCGCAAATCATATTATATCTTACCATGAAACATAGAAATGAGATGCGATATCGCGTTTTAAGAAGCATTAGAACTCTATTGCTACGATACCTAGACATCTGCAGACGCTATTTCCTAGCAAGGAAGTGTCGCATTTACATTCATTTGAAGTGTAGACGAGGAATACATGACACTTCGCAAATCATATAATATCATGCCATGAAACATAGAAATGAGATGCGATATCGCGATTTAAGAATCATAAGAACTCTATTGCTACGATACGTAGACATCTGCATACGCTATTTCCTTGCAAGGAAGTGTCGCATTTACATTCATTTGAAGTGCAGACGAGGAATACATAACACTTCGCAAATCATATTATATCTTACCATGAAACATGGGAATGAGATGCGATATCGCGTTCTAAGAATCATAAGAACTCTATTGCTACGATACGTAGACATCTGCAAGCGCTATTTCCCTGCAAGGAAGTGTCGCATTTACATTCATTTGAACAGTAGAAGAGGAATGCAAGACACTTCGCAAAGAATATTATATCTTATCATGAAACATAGATAAGAGATGCAATATCTCTTTTTAAGAAGCATTTGAACTCTATTGCTTCGATACGTAGACATCTGCAAACGCTATTTCCTAGCAAGGAAGTGTCGCATTTACATTCATTTGAAGTGTAGACGAGGAATACATAACACTTCGCCAATCATATTATATCTTACCATGAAACATAGAAATGAGATGCGATATCGCGTTTTAAGAAGCATTAGAACACCATTGCTACGATATGTAGGCATTTGCAAACGCTATTTCCTTGCAAGGAAGTGTCGCATTTACATTCATTTGAAGTGTAGACGAGGAATACATAACACTTCGCAAATCATATTATATCTTACCATGAAACATAGAAATGAGATGCGATATCGCATTTTAAGAAGCATTAGAACTCTATTGCTACGATACCTAGACATCTGCAGACGCTATTTCCTAGCAAGGAAGTGTCGCATTTACATTCATTTGAAGTGTAGACGAGAAATACATAACACTTCGCAAATCATATTATATCTTACCATGAAACATAGAAATGAGATGCGATATGGCGTTTTAAGAAGCATTAGAACTCTATTGCTACGATACCTATACATCTGCAGACGCTATTTCCTAGCAAGGTAGTGTCGCATTTACGTTCATTTGAAGTGTAGACGTGGAATACATGACACTTCGCAAATCATATTATATCTTACCACGAAACATAGAAATGAGATGCGATATCGCGTTCTAAGAAGCATTAGAAATCTATTGCTACGATACGTAGGCATCTGCAAACGCCACTTCCTAGCGAGGAAGTGTCGCATTCACATTCATTTGAAGTGTAGACGAGGAATACATAACACTTCGCAAATCATATTATATCTTACCATGAAACATAGAAATGAGATGCGATATCGCGTTTTAAGAATCATAAGAACTCTATTGCTACGATACGTAGACATATGCAAACGATATTTCCTTGCAAGGAAGTGTCGCATTTACATTCATTTGTATCGTAGACGAGGCATGCATAACACTTCGCAATGAATATTATATCTTATCATGAAACATAGATATGAGATGCAATATCTCGTTTTAAGAAGCATTTGAGCTCTATTGCTACGATACGTAGACATCTGCAAACGCTATTTCCTTGCAAGGGAGTGTCGCATTTACATTCATTTGAATCGTAGACGAGGAAAGGATAACACTTCGCAATGAATATTATATCTTACCATGAAACATAGAAATGAGATGCGATATCGCGTTTTAAGAAGCATCAGAACTCTATTGCTACGATACCTAGACATCTGCAGACGCTATTTCCTAGCAAGTAAGTGTCGCATTTACATTCATTTGAAGTGTAGACGAGGAATACATGACACTTCGCAAATCATATTATATCTTACCATGAAACATAGAAATGAGATGCGATATCGCGTTTTAACGAGCATTAGAAATCTATTGCTACGATACGTAGACATCTGCAAACGCTATCTCCTAGCGAGGAAGTGACGCATTCACATTCATTTGAAGTGTAGAAGAGGAATACATAACACTTTGCAAATCATATTATATCTTACCATGAAATATAGAAATGAGATGCGATATCGCGTTTAAGAAGCATTAGAACACTATTGCTACGATTACCTAGACATCTGCAGACGCTATTTCCTTGCAAGGAAGTGTCGCATTTACATTCATTTGAATCGTACCATGAAACATAGAAATGAGATGCAATATCGCGATTTAAGAATCATAAGAATTCTATTGCTACGATACGCAGACATCTGCAAACGCTATTTCCTTGCAAGGAAGTGTCGCATGTTACATTCATTTGAATCGTAGACGAGGAATGCATAACACTTCGCAATGAATATTATATCTTACCATGAAACATAGATATGAGATGCAATATCTCGTTTTAAGAAGCATTTGAACTCTACTGCTACGATACGTAGACATCTGCAAATGCTATTTCCTTGCAAGGGAGTGTCGCATTTACATTCATTTGAATCATAGACGAGGAATGCATAACACTTCGCAAATCATATTATATCTTACCATGAAACATAGAAATGAGATGCGATATCGCGTTTTAACGAGCATTAGAAATCTATTGCTACGATACGTAGACATCTGCAAACGCTATTTCCTAGCGAGGAAGTGACGCATTCACATTCATTTGAAGTGTAGAAGAGGAATACATAACACTTTGCAAATCACATTATATCTTACCATGAAATATAGAAATGAGATGCGATATCGCGTTTCAAGAAGCATTAGAACACTATTGCTACGATACCTAGACATCTGCAGACGCTATTTCCTTGCAAGGAAGTGTCGCATTTACATTCATTTGAAGTGTAGACGAGGAATACATAACACTTCGCAAATCATATTATATCTTACCATGAAACATAGAAATGAGATGCGATATCGCGATTTAAGTATCATAAGAACTCTATTGCTACGATACTCAGACATCTGCAAACGCTATTTCCTTGCAAGGAAGTGTCGCATTTACATTCATTTGAAGTGTAGACGAGGAATACATAACACTCCGCAAATCATATTACATCTTACCATGAAACATAGAAATGAGATGCGATATCGCGTTTTAAGAAGCATTAGAACTCTATTACTACGATACGTAGACATCTGCAAACGCTATTTCCTTGCAAGGAGGTGTCGCATTTACATTCATTTGAAGCGTGGACGAGGAATACATGACACTTCGCAAATCATATTATATCTTACCATGAATCATAGAAATGAGATGCGATATCGCGTTTTAAGAAGCATTAGAACACTATTGCTACGATACCTAGACATCTGCAGACGCTATTTCCTTGCAAGGAAGTGTCGCATTTACATTCATTTGAATCGTACCATGAAACATAGGAATGAGATGCAATATCGCGATTTAAGAATCATAAGAATTCTATTGCTACGGTACGCAGACATCTGCAAACGCTATTTCCTTGCAAGGAAGTGTCGCATTTACATTCATTTGAATCGTAGACGAGGAATGCATAACACTTCGCAATGAATATTATATCTTACCATGAAACATAGATATGAGATGCAATATCTCGTTTTAAGAAGCATTTGAACTCTACTGCTACGATACGTAGACATCTGCAAATGCTATTTCCTTGCAAGGGAGTGTCGCATTTACATTCATTTGAATCATAGACGAGGAATGCATAACACTTCGCAAATCATATTATATCTTATCATGAAACATAGAAATGAGATGCGATATCGCGTTTTAAGAAGTATTAGAACTCCATTGCTACGATACCTAGACATCTGCAGACGCTATTTCCTAGCAAGGAAGTGTCGCATTTACATTCATTTGAAGTGTAGACGAGGAATACATAACACTTCGCAAATCATATTATATCTTACCATGAAACATAGAAATGAGATGCGATATCGCGTTTTAAGAAGCATTAGAACTCTATTGCTACGATACCTAGACATCTGCAAACGCTATTTCCTTGCAAGGAAGTGTCGCATTTACATTCATTTGAAGTGTAGACGAGGAATACATGACACTTCGCAAATCATATTATATCTTACCATGAAACATAGAAATGAGATGCGATATCGCGTTTTAAGAAGCATTAGAACACTATTGCTACGATAGGTAGACATTTGCAAACGCTATTTCCGTGCAAGGAAGTGTCGCATTTACATTCATTTGAAGTGTAGACGAGGAATACATAACACTTCGCAAATCATATTATATCTTACCATGAATCATAGAAATGAGATGCGATATCGCGTTTTAAGAAGCATTAGAACTCTATTGCTACGATACCTAGACATCTGCGGACGCTATTTCCTAGCAAGGAAGTGTCGCATTTACATTCATTTGAAGTGTAGACGAGGAATACATAACACTTCGCAAATCATATTATATCTTACCATGAAACATAGAAATGAGTTCCGATATCGCGTTTTAAGAATCATAAGAACCCTATTGCTACGATACGTAGACATCTGCAAACGCTATTTCCTTGCAAGGAAGTGTCGCATTTACATTCATTTGAAGCGTGGACGAGGAATACATGACACTTCGCAAATCATATTATATCTTACCATGAAACATAGAAATGAGATGCGTTATCGCGTTTGAAGAAGCATCAGAAATCCATTGCTACGATGAGTAGACATCTGCAAACGCTATTTCCATGCAGGGAAGTGTCGCATTTACATTCATTTGAAGTGTAGACGAGGAATACAGGACACTTCGCAAATCATATTATATCTTACCATGAATCATAGAAGTGTGATGCGATATCGCGTTTTAAGAAGCATCAGAAATCCATTGCTACGATACGTAGACATCAGCAAACGCTATTTCCTTGCAAGAAAGTGTCGCATTTACATTCATTTGAAGTGTAGACGAGGAATACATAACACTTCGCAAATCATATTATATCTTACCATGAAACATAGAAATGAGATGCGATAACGCGTTTTAAGAATCATAAGAACCCTATTGCTACGATACCTAGACATCTGCAAACGCTATTTCCTAGCAAGGAAGTGTCGCATTTACATTCATTTGAAGTGTAGACGAGGAATACATAACACTTCGCAAATCATATTATATCTTACCATGAAACATAGAAATGAGATGCGATATCGCGTTTTAAGAAGCATTAGAACTCTATTGCTACGATACCCAGACATCTGCAGACGCTATTTCCTAGCAAGGAAGTGTCGCATTTACATTCATTTGAAGTGTAGGCGAGGAATACATAACACTTCGCAAATCATATTATATCTTACCATGAAACATAGAAATGAGATGCGATATCGCGTTTTAAGAAGCATTAGAACTCTATTGCTACGATACCTAGACATCTGCAGACGCTATTTCCTAGCAAGGAAGTGTCGCATTTACATTCATTTGAAGTGTAGACGAGGAATACATGACACTTCGCAAATCATATAATATCATGCCATGAAACATAGAAATGAGATGCGATATCGCGATTTAAGAATCATAAGAACTCTATTGCTACGATACGTAGACATCTGCATACGCTATTTCCTTGCAAGGAAGTGTCGCATTTACATTCATTTGAAGTGCAGACGAGGAATACATAACACTTGGCAAATCATATTATATCTTACCATGAAACATGGGAATGAGATGCGATATCGCGTTCTAAGAATCATAAGAACTCTATTGCTACGATACGTAGACATCTGCAAGCGCTATTTCCCTGCAAGGAAGTGTCGCATTTACATTCATTTGAACAGTAGAAGAGGAATGCAAAACACTTCGCAAAGAATATTATATCTTATCATGAAACATAGATAAGGGATGCAATATCTCTTTTTAAGAAGCATTTGAACTCTATTGCTTCGATACGTAGACATCTGCAAACGCTATTTCCTAGCAAGGAAGTGTCGCATTTACATTCATTTGAAGTGTAGACGAGGAATACATAACACTTCGCCAATCATATTATATCTTACCATGAAACATAGAAATGAGATGCGATATCGCGTTTTAAGAAGCATTAGAACACCATTGCTACGATATGTAGACATTTGCAAACGCTATTTCCTTGCAAGGAAGTGTCGCATTTACATTCATTTGAAGTGTAGACGAGGAATACATAACACTTCGCAAATCATATTATATCTTACCATGAAACATAGAAATGAGATGCGATATCGCCATTTAAGAAGCATTAGAACTCTATTGCTACGATACGTAGACATCTGCAAACGCTATATCCTTGCAAGGAAGTGTCGCATTTACATTCATTTGAAACGTAGACGAGGAATGCATAACACTTCGCAATGAATATTATATCTTATCAAGAAACATAAATATGAGATGCAATATTTCGTTTTAAGAAGCATTTGAACTCTATTGCTTCGATACGTAGACGTCTGCAAACGCTATTTTCTTGCAAGGTAGTGTCGCATTTACATTCATTTGAATCGTCGACGAGGAATGCATAACACTTCGCAAAGAATATAATATCTTATCATGAGACATAGATAAGAGATGCAATATCTCGTTTTAAGAAGCATTTGAACTCTATTGCTTCGATACGTAGACATCTGCAAACGCTATTTCCTAGCAAGGAAGTGTCGCATTTACATTCATTTGAAGTGTAGGCGAGGAATATGTGATACTTCGCAAATCATATTATATCTTACCATGAAACATAGAAATGAGATGCGATATCGCGTTTTAAGAAGCATTAGAACTCTATTGCTTCGATACGTAGATATCTGCAAACGCTATTTCCTAGCAAGGAAGTGTCGCATTTACTTTCATTTGAAGTGTAGACGAGGAATACATAACACTTCGCAAATTATATTATATCTTACCATGAAACATAGAAATGAGATTCGATATCGCATTTTAAGAAGCATTAGAAAGCTATTGCTACGATACGTAGACATCTGCAAACGCTATTTCCTAGCGAGGAAGTATCGCATTCACATTCATTTGAAGTGTAGACGAGGAATACATAACACTTCGCAAATCATGTTATATCTTACCATGAAACATAGAAATGAGATGCGATATCGCGTTTTAGGAATCATATGAACTCTATTGCTACGATACGTAGACATCTGCAATCGCTATATCCGTGCAAGGAAGTGTCGCATTTACATTCATTTGAAGTGTAGACGAGGAATACATAACACTTCGCAAATCATATTATATCATACCATGAAGCATAGAAATGAGTTGCGATATCGCGTTTTAAGAAGCATTAGAACTCTATTGCTACGATACGTAGATATCTGCAAAAGCTATTTCCTTGCAAGGAAGTGTCGCATTTACATTCATTTGAATCGTAGACGAGGAATGCATAACACTTCGCAATGAATATTATATCTTATCAAGAAACATAGATATGAGATGTGATATCGCGTTTTAAGAAGCATTAGAACCCTATTGCTACGATAGGTAGACATCTGCAAACGCTCTTTCCTAACAAGGAAGTGTCGCATTTACATTCACTTGCAGTGTAGGCGAGGACTACATAACACATCGCAAATCATTTTATATCTTACCATGAAACATAGAAATGAGATGCGATATCGCGTTTTAAGTAGCATTAGAACTCTATTGCTACGATAACTAGACATCTGCAGACGCTATTTCCTAGCAAGGAAGTGTCGCATTTACATTCATTTGAAGTGTAGACGAGGAATACATGATACTTCGCAAATCATATTATACCTTACCATGAAACATAGTAATGAGATTCGATATCGCGTTTTAAGAAGCATTACAAATCTATTGCTACGATACGTAGACATCTGCAAACGCTAATTACTTGTAAGGTAGTGTCGCATTTACGTTCATTTGAAGTGTAGACGTGGAATACATGACACTTCGCAAATCATGTTATATCTTACCATTAAACGTAGAAATGAGATGCGATATCGCGTTTTAAGAAGCATTAGGAATCTATTGCTACGATACGTAGACATCTGTAAACGCAATTTCCTTGCAAGGAAGTGTCGCATTTACATTCATTTGAAGTGCAGACGAGGAATACATAACACTTCGCAAATCATATTATATCTTACCATGAAACATGGGAATGAGATGCGATATCGCGTTCTAAGAATCATAAGAACTCTATTGCTACGATACGTAGACATCTGCAAACGCTATTTCCCTTCAAGGAAGTGTCGCATTTACATTCATTTGAACCGTAGACGAGGAATGCATAACACTTCGCAAAGAATATTATATCTTATCATGAAACATAGATTAGAGATGCAATATCTCTTTTTAAGAAGCATTTGAACTCTATTGCTTCGATACGTAGACATCTGCAAACGCTATTTCCTAGCAAGGAAGTGTCGCATTTACATTCATTTGAAGTGTAGACGAGGAATACATAACACTTCGCCAATCATATTATATCTTACCATGAAACATAGAAAAGAGATGCGATATCGCGTTTTAAGAAGCATTAGAACACCATTGCTACGATATGTAGACATTTGCAAACGCTATTTCCTTGCAAGGAAGTGTCGCATTTACATTCATTTGAAGTGTAGACGAGGAATACAAAACACTTCGCAAATCATATTATATCTTACCATGAAACATAGAAATGAGATGCGATATCGCGTTTTAAGAATCATAAGAACTCTATTGCTACGATACGTAGACATCTGCAAACGATATTTCCTTGCAAGGAAGTGTCGCATTTACATTCATTTGTATCGTAGACGAGGCATGCATAACACTTCGCAATGAATATTATATCTTATCATGAAACATAGATATGAGATGCAATATCTCGTTTTAAGAAGCATTTGAGCTCTATTGCTACGATACGTAGACATCTGCAAACGCTATTTCCTTGCAAGGGAGTGTCGCATTTACATTCATTTGAATCGTAGACGAGGAAAGGATAACACTTCGCAATGAATATTATATCTTACCATGAAACATAGAAATGAGATGCGATATCGCGTTTTAAGAAGCATCAGAACTCTATTGCTACGATACCTAGACATCTGCAGGCGCTATTTCCTAGCAAGGAAGTGTCGCATTTACATTCATTTGAAGTGTAGACGAGGAATACATGACACTTCGCAAATCATATTATATCTTACCATGAAACATAGAAATGAGATGCGATATCGCGTTTTAACGAGCATTAGAAATCTATTGCTACGATACGTAGACATCAGCAAACGCTATTTCCTAGCGAGGAAGTGACGCATTCACATTCATTTGAAGTGTAGAAGAGGAATACATAACACTTTGCAAATCATATTATATCTTACCATGAAATATAGAAATGAGATGCGATATCGCGTTTTAAGAAGCATTAGAACACTATTGCTACGATACCTAGACATCTGCAGACGCTATTTCCTTGCAAGGAAGTGTCGCATTTACATTCATTTGAAGTGTAGACGAGGAATACATAACACTTCACAAATCATATTATCTCTTACCATGAATCATAGAAGTGAGATGCGATATCGCGTTTTAAGAAGCATCAGAAATCCATTGCTACGATACGTAGACATCAGCAAACGCTATTTCCTTGCAAGAAAGTGTCGCATTTACATTCATTTGAAGTGTAGACGAGGAATACATAACACTTCGCAAATCATATTATATCTTACCATGAAACATAGAAATGAGATGCGATATCGCGATTTAAGAATCATAAGAACTCTATTGCTACGATACTCAGACATCTGCAAACGCTATTTCCTTGCAAGGAAGTGTCGCATTTACATTCATTTGAAGTGTAGACGAGGAATACATAACACTCCGCAAATCATATTACATCTTACCATGAAACATAGAAATGAGATGCGATATCGCGTTTTAAGAAGCATTAGAACTCTATTACTACGATACGTAGACATCTGCAAACGCTATTTCCTTGCAAGGAAGTGTCGCATTTACATTCATTTGAAGCGTGGACGAGGAATACATGACACTTCGCAAATCATATTATATCTTACCATGAATCATAGAAATGAGATGCGATATCGCGTTTTAAGAAGCATTAGAACACTATTGCTACGATACCTAGACATCTGCAGACGCTATTTCCTTGCAAGGAAGTGTCGCATTTACATTCATTTGAATCGTACCATGAAACATAGGAATGAGATGCAATATCGCGATTTAAGAATCATAAGAATTCTATTGCTACGATACGCAGACATCTGCAAACGCTATTTCCTTGCAAGAAAGTGTCGCATTTACATTCATTTGAATCGTAGACGAGGAATGCATAACACTTCGCAATGAATATTATATCTTATCAAGAAACATAGATATGAGATGCAATATCTCGTTTTAAGAAGCATTTGAACTCTATTGCTTCGATACGTAGACATCTGGAAACGCTATTTCCTAGCAAGGAAGTGTCGCATTTACATTCATTTGAAGTGTAGGCGAGGAATACATAATACTTTGCAATGAATATTACATCTTATCATGAAGCATAGAAATGAGATGCGATATCTTGTTTTAAGAAGCATTTGAACTCTATTGCTTCGATACGTAGACATCTGCAAACGCTATTTCCTTGCAAGGTAGTGTCGCATTTACATTCATTTGAAGTGTAGACGTGGAATACGTGACACTTCGCAAATCATATTACATCTTACCATGAAACATAGAAATGGGATGCGATATCGCGTTTTAAGAAGTATTAGAAATCTATTGCTACGATACGTAGACATCTGCAAACGCCATTTCCTAGCGAGGAAGTGTCGCATTCACATTCACTTGAAGTGTAGACGAGGAATACATGATACTTCGCAAGTCATATTATATCTTACCATGAAACACAGAAATGAGATGCAATATCGCGATTTAAGAATCATAAGAACTCTATTGCTACGATACGTAAACATCTGCATACGCTATTTCCTTGCAAGGAAGTGTTGCATTTACATTCATTTGAAGTGCAAACGAGGAATACATAACACTTCGCAAATCATATTATATCTTACCATGAAACATGGGAATGAGATGCGATATCGCGTTCTAAGAATCATAAGAACTCTATTGCTACGATACGTAGACATCTGCAAACGCTATTTCCTAGCAAGGAAGTGTCGCATTTACATTCATTTGAAGTGTAGACGAGGAATACATAACACTTCGCCCATCATATTATATCTTACCATGAAACATAGAAATGAGATGCGATATCGCGTTTTAAGAAGCATTAGAACACCATTGCTACGATATGTAGACATTTGCAAACGCTATTTCCTTGCAAGGAAGTGTCGCATTTACATTCATTTGAAGTGTAGACGAGGAATACATAACACTTCGCAAATCATATTATATCTTACCATGAAACATAGAAATGAGATGCGATATCGAGCTTTAAGAAGCACTGGAACTCTATTGCTACGATACGTAGACATCTGCAAACGCTATTTCCTTGCAAGGAAGTGTCGCATTTACATTCATTTGAAACGTAGACGAGGAATGCATAACACTTCGCAATGAATATTATATCTTATCAAGAAACATAGATATGAGATGCAATATCTCGTTTTAAGAAGCATTTGAACTCTATTGCTTCGATACGTAGACATCTGGAACCGCTATTGCCTTGCAAGGTAGTGTCGCATTTACATTCATTTGAATCGTAGACGAGGAATGCATAACACTTCGCAAAGAATATAATATCTTATCATGAGACATAGATAAGAGATGCAATATCTCGTTTTAAGAAGCATTTGAACTCTATTGCTTCGATACGTAGACATCTGCAAACGCTATTTCCTAGCAACGAAGTGTCGCATTTACATTCATTTGAAGTGTAGACGAGGACTACATAACACTTCGCAAATCATATTATATCTTACCATGAAACATAGAAATGAGATGCGATATCGCGTTTTAAGAGCCATTAGAACTCTATTGCTACGATACCTATACATCTGCAGACGCTATTTCCTAGCAAGGTAGTGTCACATTTACATTCATTTGAAGTGTAGACGAGGAATACATAACACTTTGCAAATCATATTATATCTTACCATGAAACATAGAAATGAGATGCGATATCGCGTTTTAGGAATCATATGAACTCTATTGCTACGATACGTAGACATCTGCAATCGCTATTTCCTTGCAAGGTAGTGTCGCATTTACATTCATTTGAATCGTAGACGAGGAATGCATAACACTTCGCCAATCATATTATATCTTACCATGAAACATGGAAATGAGATGCAATATCGCGATTTAAGAATCATAAGAACTCTATTGCTACGATACGTAAACATCTGCATACGCTATTTCCTTGCAAGGAAGTGTTGCATTTACATTCATTTGAAGTGCAAACGAGGAATACATAACACTTCGCAAATCATATTATATCTTACCATGAAACATGGGAATGAGATGCGATATCGCGTTCTAAGAATCATAAGAACTCTATTGCTACGATACGTAGACATCTGCAAACGCTATTTCCTAGCAAGGAAGTGTCGCATTTACATTCATTTGAAGTGTAGACGAGGAATACATAACACTTCGCCAATCATATTATATCTTACCATGAAACATAGAAATGAGATGCGATATCGCGTTTTAAGAAGCATTAGAACACCATTGCTACGATATGTAGACATTTGCAAACGCTAATTACTTGCAAGGTAGTGTCGCATTTACGTTCATTTGAAGTGTAGACGTGGAATACATGACACTTCGCAAATCATATTATATCTTACCATTAAACATAGAAATGAGATGCGATATCGCGTTTTAAGAAGCATTAGAAATCTATTGCTACGATACGTAGACATCTGCAAACGCCATTTCCTAGCGAGGAAGTGTCGCATTCACATTCACTTGAAGTGTAGACGAGGAATACATGATACTTCGCAAGTCATATTATATCTTACCATGAAACACAGAAATGAGATGCAATATCGCGATTTAAGAATCATAAGAACTCTATTGCTACGATACGTAAACATCTGCATACGCTATTTCCTTGCAAGGAAGTGTTGCATTTACATTCATTTGAAGTGCAAACGAGGAATACATAACACTTCGCAAATCATATTATATCTTACCATGAAACATGGGAATGAGATGCGATATCGCGTTCTAAGAATCATAAGAACTCTATTGCTACGATACGTAGACATCTGCAAACGCTATTTCCTAGCAAGGAAGTGTCGCATTTACATTCATTTGAAGTGTAGACGAGGAATACATAACACTTCGCCCATCATATTATATCTTACCATGAAACATAGAAATGAGATGCGATATCGCGTTTTAAGAAGCATTAGAACACCATTGCTACGATATGTAGACATTTGCAAACGCTATTTCCTTGCAAGGAAGTGTCGCATTTACATTCATTTGAAGTGTAGACGAGGAATACATAACACTTCGCAAATCATATTATATCTTACCATGAAACATAGAAATGAGATGCGATATCGCGCTTTAAGAAGCACTGGAACTCTATTGCTACGATACGTAGACATCTGCAAACGCTATTTCCTTGCAAGGAAGTGTCGCATTTACATTCATTTGAAACGTAGACGAGGAATGCATAACACTTCGCAATGAATATTATATCTTATCAAGAAACATAGATATGAGATGCAATATCTCGTTTTAAGAAGCATTTGAAATCTATTGCTTCGATACGTAGACATCTGGAACCGCTATTGCCTTGCAAGGTAGTGTCGCATTTACATTCATTTGAATCGTAGACGAGGAATGCATAACACTTCGCAAAGAATATAATATCTTATCATGAGACATAGATAAGAGATGCAATATCTCGTTTTAAGAAGCATTTGAACTCTATTGCTTCGATACGTAGACATCTGCAAACGCTATTTCCTAGCAACGAAGTGTCGCATTTACATTCATTTGAAGTGTAGACGAGGACTACATAACACTTCGCAAATCATATTATATCTTACCATGAAACATAGAAATGAGATGCGATATCGCGTTTTAAGAAGCATTTGAACTCTATTGCTTCGATACGTAGACATCTGCAAACGCTATTTCCTAGCGAGGAAGTGTCGCATTTACATTCATTTGAAGTGTAGACGAGGAATACATAACACTTCGCAAATCATATTATATCTTACCATGAAACATAGAAATGAGATGCGATATCGCGTTTTAAGAAGCATTTGAACTCTATTGCTTCGATACGTAGACATCTGCAAACGCTATTTCCTAGCGAGGAAGTATCGCATTCACATTCATTTGAAGTGTAGACGAGGAATACATAACACCTCGCAAATCATGTTATATCTTACCATGAAACATAGAAATGAGATGCGATATCGCGTTTTAGGAATCATATGAACTCTATTGCTACGATACGTAGACATCTGCAATCGCTATTTCCTTGCAAGGAAGTGTCGCATTTACATTCATTTGAAGTGTAGACGAGGAATACATAACACTTCGCAAATCATATTATATCTTACCATGAAATATAGAAATGAGATGCGATATCGCGTTTTAGGAATCATATGAACTCTATTGCTACGATACGTAGACATCTGCAATCGCTATTTCCTTGCAAGGAAGTGTCGCATTTACATTCATTTGAAGTGTAGACGAGGAATACATAACACTTCGCAAATCATATTATATCTTACCATGAAACATAGAAATGAGATGCGATATCGCGTTTTAAGTAGCTTTAGAACTCTATTGCTACGATACCTAGACATCTGCAAACGCTATTTCCTTGCAAGGTAGTATCGCATTTACATTCATTTGAAGTGTAGACGTGGAATACATGACACTTCGCAAATCATATTATATCTTACCATGAAACATAGAAATGAGATGCGATATCGCGTTTTAAGAAGCATTAGAATTCTATTGCTACGATACGTAGACATCTGCAAACGCTATTTCCTAGCGAGGAAGTGTCGCATTCACATTCATTTGAAGTGTAGACGAGGAATACATAATACGTCGCGAATCATATTATATCTTACCATGAAACATAGAAATGAGATGCGATATCGCGTTTTAAGAATCATAAGAACTCTATTGCTACGATACGTAGACATCTGCAAACGCAACTTCCTTACAAGGAAGTGTCGCATTTACATTGATTTGAATCGTAGACGAGGAATGCATAACACTTCGCAATGAATATTATATCTTATCATGAAACATAGATATGAGATGCAATATCTCGTTTTAAGAAGCAGTAGAACTCTATCCCTATGATACGTAGACATCTGCAAACGCTATTTCCTTGCAAGGTAGTGTCGCATTTACATTTATTTGAATCGTAGACGAGGAATGCATAACACTTCGCAAAGAATATAATATCTTATCATGAGACATAGATAAGAGATGCAATATCTCGTTTTAAGAAGCATTTGAACTCTATTGCTTCGATACGTAGACATCTGCAAACGCTATTTCCTAGCAACGAAGTGTCGCATTTACATTCATTTGAAGTGTAGACGAGGACTACATAACACTTCGCAAATCATATTATATCTTACCATGAAACATAGAAATGAGATGCGATATCGCGTTTTAAGAGCCATTAGAACTCTATTGCTACGATACCTATACATCTGCAGACGCTATTTCCTAGCAAGGTAGTGTCACATTTACATTCATTTGAAGTGTAGACGAGGACTACATAACACTTCGCAAATCATATTATATCTTACCATGAAACATAGAAATGAGATGCGATATCGCGCTTTAAGAGCCATTAAAACTCTATTGCTACGATACCTATACATCTGCAGACGCTATTTCCTAGCAAGGTAGTGTCACATTTACATTCATTTGAAGTGTAGACGAGGAATACATAACACTTCGCAAATCATATTATATCTTACCATGAAATATAGAAATGAGATGCGATATCGCGTTTTAGGAATCATATGAACTCTATTGCTACGATACGTAGACATCTGCAATCGCTATTTCCTTGCAAGGAAGTGTCGCATTTACATTCATTTGAAGTGTAGACGAGGAATACATAACACTTCGCAAATCATATTATATCTTACCATGAATCATAGAAATGAGATGCGATATCGCGCTTTAAGAGCCATTAGAACTCTATTGCTACGATACCTATACATCTGCAGACGCTATTTCCTAGCAAGGTAGTGTCACATTTACATTCATTTGAAGTGTAGACGAGGAATACATAACACTTCGCAAATCATATTATATCTTACCATGAAATATAGAAATGAGATGCGATATCGCGTTTTAGGAATCATATGAACTCTATTGCTACGATACGTAGACATCTGCAATCGCTATTTCCTTGCAAGGAAGTGTCGCATTTACATTCATTTGAAGTGTAGACGAGGAATACATAACACTTCGCAAATCATATTATATCTTACCATGAAACATAGAAATGAGATGCGATATCGCGTTTTAAGTAGCATTAGAACTCTATTGCTACGATACCTAGACATCTGCAAACGCTATTTCCTTGCAAGGTAGTATCGCATTTACATTCATTTGAAGTGTAGACGTGGAATACATGACACTTCGCAAATCATATTATATCTTACCATGAAACATAGAAATGAGATGCGATATCGCGTTTTAAGAAGCATTAGAATTCTATTGCTACGATACGTAGACATCTGCAAACGCTATTTCCTAGCGAGGAAGTGTCGCATTCACATTCATTTGAAGTGTAGACGAGGAATACATAATACGTCGCGAATCATATTATATCTTACCATGAAACATAGAAATGAGATGCGATATCGCGTTTTAAGAATCATAAGAACTCTATTGCTACGATACGTAGACATCTGCAAACGCAATTTCCTTACAAGGAAGTGTCGCATTTACATTGATTTGAATCGTAGACGAGGAATGCATAACACTTCGCAATGAATATTATATCTTATCATGAAACATAGATATGAGATGCAATATCTCGTTTTAAGAAGCATTAGAACTCTATCCCTACGATACGTAGACATCTGCAAACGCTATTTCCTTGCAAGGAAGTGTCGCATTTACATTCATTTGAATCGTAGACGAGGAATGCATATCAATTCGCAATGAATATTATATCTTATCATGAAACATAGATATGAGATGCAATATCTCGTTTTAAGAAGCACTTCAACTCTATTGCTACGATACGTAGACATCTGCAAACGCTATTTCCTAGCGAGGAAGTGTCGCATTTACATTCATTTGAATCGTAGACGAGGAATGCATAACACTTCGCAATGAATATTATATCTTACCATGAAACATAGATATGAGATGCAATATCTCGTTTTAAGAAGCATTTGAACTCTACTGCTACGATACGTAGACATCTGCAAATGCTATTTCCTTGCAACGAAGTGTCGCATTTACATTCATTTGAAGTGTAGACGAGGACTACATAACACTTCGCAAATCATATTATATCTTACCATGAAACATAGAAATGAGATGCGATATCGCGTTTTAAGAATCATAAGAACTCTATTGCTACGATGCGTAGACATCTGCAAACGCTATTTCCTTGCAAGGATGTGTCGCATTTACATTCATTTTGATCGTAGACGAGGAATGCATAACACTTCGCAACGAATATTATATCTTATCATGACACATAGAAATGAGATGCGATATCGCGTTTTAAGAATCATAAGAACTCTATTGCTACGATACGCAGACATCTGCAAACGCTATTTCCTTGCAAGGAAGTGTCGCATTTACATTCATTTGAATCGTAGACGAGGAATGCATATCACTTCGCAATGAATATTATATCTTATCATGAAACATAGATATGAGATGCAATATCTCGTTTTATGAAGCATTTGAACTCTATTGCTACCATACGTAGACATCTGCAAACGCTACTTCCTTGCATGGGAGTGTCGCATTTACATTCATTTGAAGTGTAGACGCGGAATGCATAACACTTCGCAATGAATATTATATCTTACCATGAAACATAGAAATGAGATGCGATATCGCGTTTTAAGAATCATAAGAACTCTATTGCTACGAAACGTAGAAATCTGCAAACGCAATTTCCTTGCAAGGAAGTGTCGCATTAACATTCATTTGTATCGTAGACGAGCAATGCATAACACTTCGCAATGAATATCATATCTTATCATGAAACATAGATATGAGATGCAATATCTCGTTTTAAGAAGCATTTGAACTCTATTGCTTCGATAAGTAGACATCTGCAAACGCTATTTCCTAGCGAGGAAGTATCGCATTCACATTCATTTGAAGTGTAGACGAGGAATACATAACACTTCGCAAATCATGTTATATCTTACCATGAAACATAGAAATGAGATGCGATATCGCGTTTTAGGAATCATATGAACTCTATTGCTACGATACCTAGACATCTGCAGACGCTATATCCTAGCAAGGAAGCGTCGCATTTACATTCATTTGAAGTGTAGACGAGGAATACATGATACTTCACAAATTGTATTATATCTTACCATGAAACATAGAAATGAGATGTCTCACGTCCCGAGGTGCGGTTGCGCTCGCAACGGTGGCACAAAGTCGTAACCGTTCCCGAAAATAACGCGAATTGCGTCCGGACCGGGTTCGTTGGCGTTTCGGACTCGATAAAACGGTAATTAACACTAAACTTACCTTGCGAAGGCTTGATTCCGCTGTCTGATTTCTCTTTCTAGGTACCTGGAGCGCCTTGGATCCGCAACCGGGATGGCGGCGGCGTACGGCTGGAACGGAGGTACGGGTCGTGCGGCGAAGGAAACCTCCTTCACAGGTACCAGGACTCGAACGCAGGAAATTGAATATTCTGGTGCATCACCCACGTATTCCCGGGCGAGACGACGAATAAACTCTCTCCTCCCCGCGCGTCGTGTACGCTTTGTCGGAGGTGCAAGGCTCGTCGAGAATACTTGAACTTCGGTCGAGTACGGCGCGGCTAAGCGTTGGTTCGCTCTAGCTTACCGGGATCAACCTGGGCGCAAGATATTCTGTATACGGTAGAAGTGAGGATGGAGCAACTAAGCGCTGGTTCGCTCTAGTCGTCGAGCCTCAAGACTATCGCAGATGAGATATAGAAATAGAATAATCGCGAGCGTACCCGTGGAGTGGAATTAAGGAATTGTATTTGGACTCGAATAAAGATACTTTGAATCTGGTAAAAATAAACTATATTCTATGATTTCACTATACTAAATACACTTGACTAAGTTCTAAGTTACTGACTAGCGATTACAATGAGAATTAGAAATAGTATAAAGTATCGAATGGACTCCGCTATGGGAGTATGGATAGAGACGAATGCATTAGAGCTAATTGCTCGTTGCGAATGAGCCTATTGCTCGGATCGGAAGTGCATCGTTCGGATGCTGGATTAGAACTCCTCGGTTCGGAGATGAGTTAGCATCTCTCCAGTTCGGAGATGAGATTGGAACTGACTCTCGGATCTCGCGTCCGCGACCTCCTCGGGTCGCGCGGCGCGCGAGTCGCTGGGCCCTCGCGGTGGGGCGGACGGTCGGAGTAGGGCGGCCGCTCGGCCCTCGTGGTGGGGCGGCCGTTCGGAGTGGGGCGCGGCCCGCGTTAAGCGTGAGCCGCGAGCGTCGAGTGTGCGCGCGAGTGCACGGAACATAGCCGTGCATGAATGAAATATATACATATATTCACTTAAATCTAGGTGTGTGTTGGTGTGTATGTACATAGGTGAGTAGTGTGCTTATTCTAATCCCACATGTACGAGAAGTACGTATAGGGCTTCGTGATCGCTGGGGATTCGACCCAGTATGTGTCGGAGAGCTCCTCGCCCTCGTAATACGGGGTGAAGTCCTCCCCCTCGTGTGTGGAGATCGCGCGTGGGCGCGGCATGCTGCATCCCTCTTCCCTCTCGTACCTTTGTCTCCTTCTGTAGGGACGGCGAGTCGGCGGGTGGCCCGTGTGCAGGGGCTCCGGATACGGATGCTGGGGATGATGAGGTGGACGCCGGAGGGTGGCAGGCGGTACGCCTGACGTTACACCACCCCCCTTGGAAAAAGAATCTCGGCCATGCCGAGATCTCTTGTCTGTTGGGTAGATTTCGGGATGCTGGATCCTTCTCTTGGTCCTGTCGGCTGGATGCTGCGGAATCTGAGGTTTTTCGCCTGGTTGATCCTGGCGATAACGTTTGGAGATTGGACCGTGACTGCGGGCTTCCTTCGGATTGCAGGCACTTTCGTCGCTTTCACTTTCAGCGTTCGTTTGAATGTCACTGCTCTCACTGACTTCGTTTTCAGTTTTTCGCACTTTTCTTTCACTAGCATCCACACTCTGCATACTATGCATTCGTTTACAAATTTTGATTTTGTTCGTATGAACAATTTTATGGCGCCCTTTTACATTCAGCTTAACATTACAATTGCCCAAAATTTCGAGGATACGGTACGGTCCAGAGTATTGTGCCTGGAACTTATGTTTGTTCGGCTCTTTTAAAAGATAGACCCATTGGCCTACCTCGAAGTTTTGGACATTGAGATTTCGGTCATAATAATATTTAGAACGGCGTTTCGCATTGTCTAGATTGGCTTTAGCCAAATCCTGAGATTTCGAGATTTTCTCCTGAAGTTGTATAAGATAGTCGCTATAGGTTTCGTTATCAGAGCTGTCCTGAAAAGGAGTGGCTGACGGCGTCCTAGCTATCCTGCCGAACACTAGTTCGTGTGGGGTGTATAATGTACCCTCGTGCACACTGGTGTTGTATGAAAACATTGCATACGGTAACCAATTCACCCAATCGTTACTCGACTCTATGTAATGCTTCAGATATTCGGCCAGAACGTGGTGAGATCGTTCAACGGACCCGTTTGTCTGTGGATGGAACGCAGTGGACTTGTATTGCTTAATACGGAATTTGATTGCTATGGCTTTAATCAAGCTATTTATAAAGTTCGAACCTTGGTCCGTGAGTATGCCTTTCGGGCATCCGAACTTACAAATGAATTCTTTTATTAAAGCTTCGGCAATGTCTACTGCGGTGGTGGTTTTGAGAGGAACTGCGATTGAGTATTTAGTGAGGAGATCTTGGATCGTGAGGATACTCGTATAACCGTCGGAAGTTTCGGGAAGAGGACCCATTACGTCCATTGAAATCTTATCGAATGCCCTGCCAGGGGTGTCGGTTAAAGTGAGAGGCTGTCTGGTCTTTACCCGGACCAGTTTCTCTGTCTGACAACTTTTACATTTGCCAATATATTCTTGTATTTGTGTTTTCATGTTTGGCCAAAAGTATTGTTGTCTGATGCGAGAATAAGTTTTATTAACCCCTTTGTGACCTCCCACAGGGGAGTCGTGGTTTTCTCTTATTATTTTCAGTCGCTCTTCGACCGAAGGGGTTTTAATGAGGCCCTGGCAGACCGTAATCTGGACAGTTGTTTCGTAAAACAGGTCCTGAAGGATTTTCTGGATTCGGGACCAGGATACGGAGTCTAGATAGGTTTGTGCGATACTAAATGTTTGTAATTGTAATTCGTTTACAACGTCGCACAAGGATCTAAATGTTTCTATTACGGTCTGGAAATTGATTGATCTGGTGGAATGTTCGACGATTGGAAGCTGGATTTGGAATTCGTTTCCGATTTTTATGACTTTGGCTTTGGTAAGGACGTGATCTTTGTTAGGAAGGAATTTTTCAGCGTTCGCTAGATCTTTGGCGCCCGTGTCATAGGGGTGCCCAGATTGCGTGACGAAGACAACTACATTGTCTCGTCGCGTTGATAGTGCGTCACGGCTGAAATTAAATAGAGGTTCGCGTCGGATAAATTCATTTGGAGCAGGAGTATAAAAGTCGGTGCTGTCGCTGGCGACTTGCGGAGGTGGTGCTGTGTTGGTACGGAAGGACGTGCCTGGAGTCGGTAATTCAGGTTCTGATGTTACCGGAGTAGGAGGAGGCGCTAGTGTGGTATACTTTTTACGGGTTTCCGGAGGCACATCGAAGATGTCGTCCTCCGAGTTTTCTGAATACGAGAGCGGAAAAATTTGAGCGGGATTCCGCGACAATGCGTCCGCATTAAGGTTCGTTTTTCCACTTTTATAGACCATCTCGTAGTCAAATTCCGCTAACTTAAGCCTCCACCGTACGAGTCTACTTGACGGGTCCTTGACCGAATTCATCCACACTAACGGTCGATGGTCGGTAACGAGTTTGAATTGATTACCGTATATGTATGGACGAAAGTAATGGACGGCGTAGACAATCGCCAGACACTCCTTCTCGATCGTGGAGTAGTTTTTCTCCGCAGCGTTTAACAGTCGCGACGTGTACGCGATTGGCAAGTCGCGGCCTATTGGTCCTTGACTCAAGATAGCACCAATAGCTTCGGCGGACGCGTCGGTCGTTATCACGAATGGTTGTTTAAAGTTTGGGTACTGCAAGATAGGCGCTTCGCATAGGCAGTCTCGGAGTTTGACGAATGAATTCTCTTGCTCGTTACGCCATACAAAGGGCGCGTCTTTTTTTAACAAATTTGTAAGTGGCTTAGCAATATTGGAAAAATTTGCGATGAACCGCCTGTAGTATCCCGCGAGCCCGAGGAATTGTTTGATCTGTTTCGCGTTGCGCGGGCGCGGAAAATTTTTGACGGCGCTAATTTTCGCAGGGTCAGGTTTTACACCGTGCTCACTGATAATATGACCCAAATAGCTTACTTCTCTCCTCAAGAATTCGCACTTATCCGGCTGCAATACTAAATTAGCTTCTTTGAGCCGTTGAGTTAATTTCTCGAATTTAAGTCGATGTTCTTGAAGAGAGCTAGCGTAGATAACAATGTCGTCCAAATAGACGAAAATTTCGTTCCCCTGGAGACCGGACAGGACATTGTCCATAAGTCGTTGGAACGTCGCTGGCGCATTTTTTAATCCGAATGGCATTCTTTTAAATTCATAATGCCCGTGAGGCGTCGAAAAAGCGGTTTTGGGAGCATCGGCGGGCTCCATTGGGATCTGGTGAAATCCGCTCGCGAGATCGAATGTACTAAAATACTTCGCGCTCCCGAGCTGATCAAGTATCTCGGTAATGCAAGGGAGGGGATAGGCATCGGCGACAGATTTCTCATTGAGTGCGCGGTAGTCGATGACGACGCGCCATTGCTTGTTGCCCAAGGAGTCCGGTTTCTTTGGGACAACCCACAATGGCGAATTATATGGCGATTTAGATGGAGAGATGACACCATTTTGTAAAAATTTGTCGACTTGTCGTCGAATCTCCTCCTTATGAGCTGGTGGGAACCGGTATTGTTTCACATTGACGGGGCGGTCGTCGACGGTTGGAATCTTGTGCGTGGTTGCTGACGTATGCCCTAATTTATCCCCCTCGATGTGAAAAAGCTCCTGCGTGCTTTGAACGAGACGGACGACGTGCTCTCTTTCCTCTGCGTTGAGGTGGTCGAGACGGAGGAGACTAAGAATTCGGTCTAGGCGAGATTTCGAAGGATTGGCGGATTTCGATATTTGTTTTAACGGCGCCTGTTGTATATTATTTTTAACCGCCTGAGCATAGGAGATTTGTTGAACATTCGCGATTTTGCAACGCGAAGGAGGAGTTTCGATTGTCGGATATGGTGTCTGACCCGAGAAAGAAATAGAAGTTTTCCCTTTTTGGGATGAGCCGATCGGTACGGCGGATACGTTGGATTTAGTAGATTTAGAAAAAACCGGATAGAGCGACGGACTATCCTCCTCGTGGAGGGGAGTTATGATTTTCGCGGGCTCGAGTATGATTTCCGGTAACGCGATTTCGACGGTGCGGTCGGATGAATTAATTATTCGAGTTACCGCTTTGCCCCGAATTACTCTGACGAGAGCGTTTCCGAAAAATATACCCGGCGCAAGATCGATACGAGGAATTATACCTTCCGCGAGGTTCGAATTAACTACGCGGACCTTGATACCGATATTTGATCTCGGCGGAATGGAGATACGGTCTCCTGACTTCGGAGAAGCTGCTTTGTCTTGCGTTCGAAGCTTCGATTTCGTTGCTGCATCGCGTTTCAGCGGAGGCGATGATTTACGCGGCGGGCGCGGCGGCGGAGGGGGAATAGATTCCGTGCGCGGCGCTTGTTTACGTTTCGGCGATAGGAGAGGCTTTATTTTCGAGTCCGGTGACGGTTCCTCGAGTGCTTCGATATCGTCTTCGAAAGGAATTCTCTTACCATTCCATTTGATTATTTTACTTGGAAAAGAGATTTCTGCGTCCATACAGAACCCGGAGCCGAGGATCCCGCTTGGTTTAAGGGGAAAATCATCCTCGACCACATTAAAAGGAACGACGCGACCGAAAATGACAAGATTCACCGTCCCTAAGGTTGCGGTTTTGCCATCGGTTACCCCTGTTATTATTACGATCTCGGACTTATCGATTCGCGCGGATGCTTTTAGAGCCGAACGTTTTATAATATTTATTTCCGCCCCAGTGTCCACCATGAAGCGAGTTGGTGAAATTAGAAGATCGGATTTTAAAATTACGTTTGGCGTGCTAGTTTTTCCGGTTATGTTTATCGCGGCGTTTCGTCGATTTCCGCGTTGGAGTTGTTCGCGGCGAGAGGACGGACTTGGTGCGCGGCCTCGCCACCTGTCTCGCGGCGGGTGCGGAGGCCATTGTCGTTTCCCGAATTTTTATTTACCGCGTTGTTGTACTGTCTTTTGCGGCACTCGCCTATTTCGTGCCCCGGGGTCTTGCAATAGCGACAAAATTTGGGCGCGTCCCTGGCTACGATTTGTCTCGGTTGTTCGTACGCGGGGCCTCGAGTAGGGGGCGGTACGTCCCTGGATCGCAAGTATTCCTGCGGTCGGTACGGCGATGGCGGTCTGAACCGACACTCGGTCGCGTAATGTCCGATATTATTGCATTTTCGGCAAATAATCTCGGCTGGTTTTTCACGCGATTCTGGTCGCGCGACACGCGATCTACCTAGTCGGTTGCAATCACGTTCGTGCATTTGATAGAGCTCCCGCGCTCGAGCGAACGTTTCTCGCAATGTGCCGAATGAATTTATCGTCATTTGCATTCGAATTTCCGGAATGAGACCGTCTTTAAAACATTGTAGAGTGAGCGCGTCTACGTCATCGAGCGATTCCGGTGTGTCTCGTCGAGCAAGCCTCTCGCAATCAATTATAGCGGTTCTAAGATCTTTTACTCGACCGATGTAATCTAGAATGTGCTCGTTCGCGCGCATAAATATATTAGCAAGTTCACCCCGGTAATGATGAGCTGATTTTACGGAGCAAAATGTGCTGCGAAGAACGTCCGTTAATTCGAGTATTGTGTAACATGGCTCGTCTTCTAGCGCGGCGTAGGCACGACCCTTGAGTTTTCCCTTAAGCAGGCGTGTGAAAAGTTCGCTCGCACCCATTAGGGATAAGCTCATAAGCGCGTTTACACGCTCGGGTAAACTGAAGAATAGGAATGTTCTGACCATCGAATGTCGGCACGGCTTCGAGGGCCTGCTTAAGCGATAGCTCGTCGTGTTGCGAACTATTTGTATTAAAATCAGAGCTCGAATTATGTGCGTAAAGCGGATTTCCCCGAGGAATATCCAGCGAAACGGTATCGTCGCGCGTTAAATCAGGCGTTCTGCGAATAGATTCTATTTCACGACGTAGAATTTCTATTTGCTGGAGCAACGCGGCATTACTCGGATCGGTCGCTTTCGTATTTTTCGCTGAAGTATTTTGTTGCGCGGTACTAGGAAGAGGATCGGCGATAGCGTCTTGGAAATCAAGCGTTCTGCTAGTGCGTTTTTCGCGTTCGGAATCGGCCATCGCGGCGGCTCGCTGTGTCTGCTGGCGCGTTTTTGTCGGAGTCCGGGTTGCCATATCTAGTTTCGCGGTTCCTTTCGGCGGAATTTCCGGAGGAAACGCGTGGCTATCCCACCGCTGTCACCAAAAATAACTTTCGTGTCACGTCCCGAGGTGCGGTTGCGCTCGCAACGGTGGCACAAAGTCGTAACCGTTCCCGAAAATAACGCGAATTGCGTCCGGACCGGGTTCGTTGGCGTTTCGGACTCGATAAAACGGTAATTAACACTAAACTTACCTTGCGAAGGCTTGATTCCGCTGTCTGATTTCTCTTTCCAGGTACCTGGAGCGCCTTGGATCCGCAACCGGGATGGCGGCGGCGTACGGCTGGAACGGAGGTACGTCTACGGGAATAAGCGTCCAGGCGGGGTTGACTCCGGCTGGCAGGTATCGGCGTTTGGCCCTGACGATTGGCGACTCGTACGGGTCGTGCGGCGAAGGAAACCTCCTTCACAGGAACCAGGACTCGAACGTAGGAAATTGAATATTCTGGTGCATCACCCACGTATTCCCGAGCGAGACGACGAATAAACTCTCTCCTCCCCGCGCGTCGTGTACGCTTTGTCGGAGGTGCAAGGCTCATCGAGAATACTTGAACTTCGGTTGAATACGGCACGGCTAAGCGTTGGTTCGCTCTAGCTTACCGGGATCGACCTGGCGCAAGATATTCTGTACACGGTAAAAGTGAGGATGGAGCAACTAAGCGCTGGTTCGCTCTAGTCGTCGAGCCTCAAGACTATCGTAGATGAGATATAGAATTAGAATAATCGCGAGCGTACCCGTGGATTAGAATTAAGGAATTGTATTTGAACTCGAATAAAGATACTTTGAATCTGGTAAAAATAAACTATATTCTATGATTTCACTATACTAGATACACTTGACTAAATTCTAAGTTACTGACTAGCGATTACAATGAGAATTAGAAATAGTATAAAGTATCGAATGGACTCCGCTATGGGAGTATGGATAGAGACGAATGCATTAGAGCTAATTGCTCGTTGCGAATGAGCCTATTGCTCGGATCGGAAGTGCATCGTTCGGATGCTGGATTAGAACTCCTCGGTTCGGAGATGAGATACGAACTCTCCAGTTCGGAGATGAGATACCAACTCTCCCGTTCGGAGGTGAGATTGGAACTGACTCTCGGATCTCGCGTCCGCGACCTCCTCGGGTCGCGCGGCGCGCGAGTCGCTGGGCCCTCGCGGGTGGGGCGGACGGTCGGAGTAGGGCGGCCCGCTCGGCCCCCGTGGTGGGGCGGCCGTTCGGAGTGGGGCGCGGCCCGCGTTAAGCGTGAGCCGCGAGCGTCGAGTGTGCGCGCGAGTGCACGGAACATAGCCGTGCGTGAATGAAATATATACATATATTCACTTAAATCTAGGTGTGTGTTGGTGTGTATGTACATATATGAGTAGTGTGCTTATTCTAATCCCACATGTACAAGAAGTACGTATAGGGCTTCGTGATCGCTGGGGATTCGACCCAGTATGTGTCGGAGAGCTCCTCGCCCTCGTAATACGGGGTGAAGTCCTCCCCCTCGTGTGTGGAGATCGCGCGTGGGCGCGGCATGCTGCATCCCTCTTCCCTCTCGTACCTTTGTCTCCTTCTGTAGGGACGGCGAGTCGGCGGGTGGCCCGTGTGCAGGGGCTCCGGATACGGATGCTGGGGATGATGAGGTGGACGCCGGAGGGTGGCAGGCGGTACGCCTGACGTTACAATTGCTACGACAGGTAGACATCTGCAATCGCTATTTCCTTGCAAGGAAGTGTCGCATTTACATTCATTTGACGTGCACACGAGGTATACATAACACTTCGCAAATCATGTTATATCTTACCATGAAACATAGAAATGAGATGCGATATCGCGTTTTAAGAAGCATTAGAAAGCTATTGCTACGATACGTAGACATCTGCAAACGCTATTTCCTAGCGAGGAAGTGTCGCATTCACATTCATTTGAAGTGTAGACAAGGAATACATAACACTTCGCAAATCATATTATACCTTACCATGAAACATAGAAATGAGATGCGATATCGCTTTTCAAGAATCATAAGAACTCTATTGCTACGATACGTAGACATCTGCAAACGCTATTTCCTTGCAAGGAAGTGTCGCATTTACATTCATTTGAATCGTAGACGAGGAATGCATAACACTTCACAAATCATAATACATCTTACCATGAAACGTAGAAATGAGATGCGATATCGCGTTTTAAGAAGCACTAGAACTCTATTGCTACGATACCCAGACATCTGCAGACGCTATTTCCTAACAAGGAAGTGTTGTATTTACATTCATTTGAAGTGTAGACGAGGAATACATGACACTTCGCAATGAATACTATATCTTATCATGAAACATAGATATGAGATGCAATATCTCGTTTTAAGAAGCATTTGAACTCTGTTGCTTCGATACGTAGACATCTGCAAACGCTGTTTCCTTGCAAGGAAGTGTCGCATTTACTTTCATTTGAATCGTAGACGAGGAATGCATAACACTTCGCAATGAATATTATATCTTACCATGAAACATAGAAATGAGATGCGATATCGCGTTTTAAGAAGCATTAGAACTCTATTGCTTCGATACGTAGACATCTGCAAACGCTATTTCCTTGTAAGGAAGTGTCGCATTTACATTCATTTGAAGTGTAGACGAGGAATACATAATACTTCGCAAATCGTATTATATCTTACCATGAAACATACAAATGAGATGCGATATCGCGTTTTAAGAAGCATTAGAACTCTATTGCTACGATAGGTAGACATCTGCAATCGCTATTTCCTTGCAAGGAAGTGTCGCATTTACATTCATTTGAAGTGTAGACGAGGAATACATAACACTTCGCAAATCGTATTATATCTTACCATGAAACATAGAAATGAGATGCGATATCGCGTTTTAAGAAGCATTAGAACTCTATTGCTACGATAGGTAGACATCTGCAATCGCTACTTCCTTGCAAGGAAGTGTCGCATTTACATTCATTTGAAGTGTAGACGAGGAATACATAACACTTCGCAAATCATATTATATCTTAGCATGAAACATAGAAATGAGATGCGATATCGCGTTTTAAGAAGCATTAGAACTCTATTGCTTCGATACGTAGACATCTGCAGACGCTATATCCTAGCAAGGAAGTGTCGCATTTACGTTCATTTGAAGTGTAGACGAGGAATACATGATACTTCGCAAATCATATTATATCTTACCATGAAACATAGAAATGAGATGCGAAATCGCGTTTTAAGAATTATAAGAACTCTATTGCTACGATACGTAGACATCTGCAAACGCTATTTCCTTGCAAGGAAGTGTCGCATTTACTTTCATTTGAAACGTAGACGAGGAATGCATAACACTTCGGAATGAATATTATATCTTATCATGAAACATAGATATTAGATGCAATATCTCGTTTTAAGAAGCATTGGAACTCTATTGATACGATACCTAGACATCTGCAGATGCTATTTCCTAGCGAGGAAGTGTCGCATTCACATTCATTTGAAGTGTAGACGAGGAATACATGACACTTCGCAATGAATACTATATCTTATCATGAAACATAGATATGAGATGCAATATCTCGTTTTAAGAAGCATTTGAACTCTGTTGCTTCGATACGTAGACATCTGCAAACGCTGTTTCCTTGCAAGGAAGCGTCGCATTTACTTTCATTTGAATCGTAGACGAGGAATGCATAACACTTCGCAATGAATATTATATCTTACCATGAAACATAGAAATGAGATGCGATATCGCGTTTTAAGAAGCATTAGAACTCTATTGCTTCGATACGTAGACATCTGCAAACGCTATTTCCTTGTAAGGAAGTGTCGCATTTACATTCATTTGAAGTGTAGACGAGGAATACATAATACTTCGCAAATCGTATTATATCTTACCATGAAACATACAAATGAGATGCGATATCGCGTTTTAAGAAGCATTAGAACTCTATTGCTACGATAGGTAGACATCTGCAATCGCTATTTCCTTGCAAGGAAGTGTCGCATTTACATTCATTTGAAGTGTAGACGAGGAATGCATAACACTTCGCAATGAATATTATATCTTATCATGAAACATAGATATTAGATGCAATATCTCGTTTTAAGAAGCATTGTAACTCTATTGATACGATACCTAGACATCTGCAGATGCTATTTCCTAGCGAGGAAGTGTCGCATTCACATTCATTTGAAGTGTAGACGAGGAATACATGACACTTCGCAATGAATACTATATGTTATCATGAAACATAGATATGAGATGCAATATCTCGTTTTAAGAAGCATTTGAACTCTGTTGCTTCGATACGTAGACATCTGCAAACGTTGTTTCCTTGCAAGGAAGTGTCGCATTTACTTTCATTTGTATCGTAGACGAGGAATGCATAACACTTCGCAATGAATATTATATCTTACCATGAAACATAGAAATGAGATGCGATATCGCGTTTTAAGAAGCATTAGAACTCTATTGCTTCGATACGTAGACATCTGCAAACGCTATTTCCTTGTAAGGAAGTGTCGCATTTACATTCATTTGAAGTGTAGACGAGGAATACATAATACTTCGCAAATCGTATTTTATCTTACCATGAAACATACAAATGAGATGCGATATCGCGTTTTAAGAAGCATTAGAACTCTATTGCTACGATAGGTAGACATCTGCAATCGCTATTTCCTTGCAAGGAAGTGTCGCATTTACATTCATTTGAAGTGTAGACGAGGAATACATAACACTTCGCAAATCGTATTATATCTTACCATGAAACATAGAAATGAGATGCGATATCGCGTTTTAAGAAGCATTAGAACTCTATTGCTACGATAGGTAGACATCTGCAATCGCTACTTCCTTGCAAGGAAGTGTCGCATTTACATTCATTTGAAGTGTAGACGAGGAATACATAACACTTCGCAAATCATATTATATCTTATCATGAAACATAGAAATGAGATGCGATATCGCGTTTTAAGAATCATTAGAACTCTATTGCTACGATACCTAGACATCTGCAGACGCTATATCCTAGCAAGGAAGTGTCGCATTTACGTTCATTTGAAGTGTAGACGAGGAATACATGATACTTCGCAAATCATATTATATCTTACCATGAAACATAGAAATGAGATGCGAAATCGCGTTTTAAGAATTATAAGAACTCTATTGCTACGATACGTAGACATCTGCAAACGCTATTTCCTTGCAAGGAAGTGTCGCATTTACTTTCATTTGAATCGTAGACGAGGAATGCATAACACTTCGCAAATCATATTATACCTTACCATGAAACATAGAAATGAGATGCGATAACGCTTTTTATGAATCATAAGAACACTATTGCTACGATACGTAGACATCTGCAAACGCTATTTCCTTGCAAGGAAGTGTCGCATTTACATTCATTTGAATCGTGGGCGAGGAATGCACAGCACTTCGCAATGAATATTATATGTTATCATGAAACATAGATATGAGATGCAGTATCTCGTTTTAAGAAGCATTTGAACTCTATTGCTTCGATACGTAGACATTTGCAAACGCTATTTCCTTGCAAGGAAGCATCGCATTTACATTCAATTGAAGTGTAGACGAGGAATACATAACACTTCGCAAATCATATTACATCTTACCATGAAACATAGAAATGAGATGCGATATCGCGTTTTAAGAAGCATTAGAACTCTATTGCTACGATACCTAGACATATGCAGACGCTATTTCCCAGCAAGGAAGTGTCGCATTTACATTCATTTGAAGTGTAGACGAGGAAGACATGACACTTCGCAAATCATATTATATCTTACCATGAAGCATAGAAATGAGATGCGATATCGCGTTTTAAGAAGCATTTGAACTCAATTTCTTCGATACGTAGACATCTGCAAACGCTGTTTCCTTGCAAGGAAGTGTCGCATTTACATTCATTTGAAGTGTAGACGAGGAATACATAACACTTCGCAAATCATATTATGCCTTACCATGAAACATAGAAATGAGATGCGATATCGCTTTTTAAGAATCATAAGAACTCTATTGCTACGATACGTAGACATCTGCAAACGCTATTTCCTTGCAAGGAAGTGTCGCATTTACATTCATTTGAATCGTAGGCGAGGAATGCATAGCACTTCGCAATGAATATTATATCTTATCATGAAACATACATATGAGATGCAGTATCTCGTTTTAAGAAGCATTTGAACTCTATTGCTTCGATACGTAGACATCTGCAAGCGCTATTTCCTTGCAAGGAAGTGTCGCATTTACATTCATTTGAATCGTAGACGAGGAATGCATAACACTTCGCAATGAATACTATATCTTATCATGAAACATAGATATGAGATGCAATATCTCGTTTCAAGAAGCATTTGAACTCTGTTGCTTCGATACGTAGACATCTGCAAACGCTATTTCCTTGCAAGGAAGTGTCGCATTTACATTCATTTGAAGTGTAGACGAGGAATACATGATACTTCGCAAATCATATTATATCTTACCATGAAACATAGAAATGGGATGCGATATCGCGTTTTAAGAAGCATTAGAAAACTATTGCTACGATAGGTAGACATTTGCAAACGCTATTTCCTTGCAACGAAGTGTCGCATTTACATTCATTTGAAGTGTAGACGAGGAATGCATGATACTTCGCAAATCATATTATATCTTACCATGAAACATAGAAATGAGATGCGATATCGCGTTCTAAGAAGCATCAGAAATCCATTGCTACGATACGTAGACATCTGCAGACGCTATTTCCTTGCAAGGAAGTGTCGCATTTACATTCATTTGAAGTGTAGACGAGGAATACATGATACCTCGCAAATCATATTATATCTTACCATGAAACATAGAAATGAGATGCGATATCGCGTTTTAAGAAGCATTAGAACTCTATTGCTACGACAGGTAGACATCTGCAATCGCTATTTCCTTGCAAGGAAGTGTCGCATTTACATTCATTTGAGGTGCACACGAGGTATACATAACACTTCGCAAATCATATTATACCTTACCATGAAACATAGAAATGAGATGCGATATCGCTTTTCAAGAATCATAAGAACTCTATTGCTACGATACGTAGACATCTGCAAACGCTATTTCCTTGCAAGGAAGTGTCGCGTTTACATTCATTTGAATCGTAGACGAGGAATGCATAACACTTCACAAATCATAGTACATCTTACCATGAAACGTAGAAATGAGATGCGATATCGCGTTTTAAGAAGCACTAGAACTCTATTGCTACGATACCCAGACATCCGCAGACGCTATTTCCTAACAAGGAAGTGTTGTATTTACATTCATTTGAAGTGTAGACGAGGAATACATGACACTTCGCAATGGATACTATATCTTATCATGAAACATAGATATGAGATGCAATATCTCGTTTTAAGAAGCATTTGAACTCTGTTGCTTCGATACGTAGACATCTGCAAACGCTGTTTACTTGCAAGGAAGTGTCGCATTTACTTTCATTTGAATCGTAGACGAGGAATGCATAACTCTTCGCAAATCATATTATATCTTACCATGAAATATACAAATGAGATGCGATATCGCGTTTTAAGAAGCATTAGAACTCTATTGCTACGATAGGTAGACATCTGCAATCGCTATTTCCTTGCAAGGAAGTGTCGCATTTACTTTCATTTGAATCGTAGACGAGGAATGCATAACACTTCGCAATGAATATTATATCTTATCATGAAACATAGATATTAGATGCAATATCTCGTTTCAAGAAGCATTGGAACTCTATTGCTACGATACCTAGACATCTGCAGACGCTATTTCCTAGCGAGGAAGTGTCGCATTCACATTCATTTGAAGTGTAGACGAGGAATACATAACACTTCGCAAATCATATTATACCTTACCATGAAACATAGAAATGAGATGCGATATCGCTTTTTATGAATCATAAGAACACTATTACTACGATACGTAGACATCTGCAAACGCTATTTCCTTGCAAGGAAGTGTCGCATTTACATTCATTTGAATCGTGGGCGAGGAATGCACAGCACTTCGCAATGAATATTATATCTTATCATCAAACATAGATATGAGATGCAGTATCTCGTTTTAAGAAGCACTTGAACTCCATTGCTTCGATACGTAGACATTTGCAAACGCTATTTCCTTGCAAGGAAGCATCGCATTTACATTCATTTGAAGTGTAGACGAGGAATACATAACACTTCGCAAATCATATTACATCTTACCATGAAACATAGAAATGAGATGCGATATCGCGTTTTAAGAAGCATTAGAACTCTATTGCTACGATACCTAGACATCTGCAGACGCTATTTCCCAGCAAGGAAGTGTCGCATTTACATTCATTTGAAGTGTAGACGAGGAAGACATGACACTTCGCAAATCATATTATATCTTACCACGAAACATAGAAATGTGATGCGATATCGCGTTTTAAGAAGCATTAGAACTCTATTGCTTCGATACGTAGACATCTGCAAACGCTATTTCCTTGTAAGGAAGTGTCGCATTTACATTCATTTGAAGTGTAGACGAGGAATACATAACACTTCGCAAATCATATTATATCTTACCATGAAACATAGAAATGAGATGCGATATCGCGTTTTAAGAAGCATTAGAACTCTATTGCTACGATAGGTAGACATCTGCAGACGCTATTTCCCAGCAAGGAAGTGTCGCATTTACATTCATTTGAAGTGTAGACGAGGAATACATAACACTTCACAAATCATAATACATCTTACCATGAAACGTAGAAATGAGGTGCGATATCGCGTTTTAAGAAGCACTTGAACTCTATTGCTACGATACCCAGACATCTGCAGATGCTATTTCCTAACAAGGAAGTGTCGCATTTACATTCATTTGAATCGTAGACGAGCAATGCATAACACTTCGCAATGAATATTATATCTTATCATGAAACATAGATATGAGATGCAATATCTCGTTCTAAGAAGCATTAGAAATCCATTGCTACGATACGTAGACATCTGCAAACGCTATTTCCTTGCAAGGAAGTGTCGCATTTACATTCATTTGAAGTGTAGACGAGGAATACATGATACTTCGCAAATCATATTATATCTTACCATGAAACATAGAAATGGGATGCGATATCGCGTTTTAAGAAGCATTAGAAAACTATTGCTACGATAGGTAGACATTTGCAAACGCTATTTCCTAGCAACGAAGTGTCGCATTTACATTCATTTGAAGTGTAGACGAGGAATACATGATACCTCGCAAATCATATTATATCTTACCATGAAACATAGAAATGAGATGCGATATCGCGTTTTAAGGAGCATTAGAACTCTATTGCTACGATAGGTAGACATCTGCAATCGCTATTTCCTTGCAAGGAAGTGTCGCATTTACATTCATTTGAAGTGTAGACGAGGAATACATAACACTTCGCAAATCATATTATATCTTATCATGAAACATAGAAATGAGATGCGATATCGCGTTTTCAGAATCAACAGAACTCTACTGCTACGATACCTAGACATCTGCAGACGCTATATCCTAGCAAGGAAGTGTCGCATTTACGTTCATTTGAAGTGTAGACGAGGAATACATGATACTTCGCAAATCATATTATATCTTACCATGAAACATAGAAATGAGATGCGAAATCTCGTTTTAAGAATTATAAGAACTCTATTGCTACGATACGTAGACATCTGCAAACGCTATTTCCTTGCAAGGAAGTGTCGCATTTACTTTCATTTGAATCGTAGACGAGGAATGCATAAAACTTCGCAATGAATATTATATCTTATCATGAAACATAGATATTATATGCAATATCTCGTTTTAAGAAGCATTGGAACCGTATTGCTACGATACCTAGACATCTGCAGACGCTATTTCCTAGCGAGGAAGTGTCGCATTCACATTCATTTGAAGTGTAGACGAGGAATACATAACACTTCGCAAATCATATTATACCTTACCATGAAACATAGAAATGAGATGCGATATCGCTTTTTATGAATCATAAGAACACTATTGCTACGATACGTAGACATCTGCAAACGCTATTTCCTTGCAAGGAAGTGTCGCATTTACACTCATTTGAATCGTAGGCGAGGAATGCACAGCACTTCGCAATGAACATTATATCTTATCATGAAACATAGATATGAGATGCAGTATCTCGTTTTAAGAAGCATTTGAACTCTATTGCTTCGATACGTAGACATTTGCAAACGCTATTTCCTTGCAAGGAAGCATCGCATTTACATTCATTTGAAGTGTAGACGAGGAATACATAACACTTCGCAAATCATATTACATCTTACCATGAAACATAGAAATGAGATGCGATATCGCGTTTTAAGAAGCATTAGAACTCTATTGCTTCGATACGTAGACATCTGCAAACGCTATTTCCTTGTAAGGAAGTGTCGCATTTACATTCATTTGAAGTGTAGACGAGGAATACATAACACTTCGCAAATCATATTATATCTTACCATGAAACATAGAAATGAGATGCGATATCGCGTTTTAAGAAGCATTAGAACTCTATTGCTACGATAGGTAGACATCTGCAGACGCTATTTCCCAGCAAGGAAGTGTCGCATTTACATTCATTTGAAGTGTAGACGAGGAATACATAACACTTCACAAATCATAATACATCTTACCATGAAACGTAGAAATGAGGTGCGATATCGCGTTTTAAGAAGCACTTGAACTCTATTGCTACGATACCCAGACATCTGCAGATGCTATTTCCTAACAAGGAAGTGTCGCATTTACATTCATTTGAATCGTAGACGAGCAATGCATAACACTTCGCAATGAATATTATATCTTATCATGAAACATAGATATGAGATGCAATATCTCGTTCTAAGAAGCATTAGAAATCCATTGCTACGATACGTAGACATCTGCAAACGCTATTTCCTTGCAAGGAAGTGTCGCATTTACATTCATTTGAAGTGTAGACGAGGAATACATGATACTTCGCAAATCATATTATATCTTACCATGAAACATAGAAATGGGATGCGATATCGCGTTTTAAGAAGCATTAGAAAACTATTGCTACGATAGGTAGACATTTGCAAACGCTATTTCCTTGCAACGAAGTGTCGCATTTACATTCATTTGAAGTGTAGACGAGGAATACATGATACCTCGCAAATCATATTATATCTTACCATGAAACATAGAAATGAGATGCGATATCGCGTTTTAAGAAGCATTAGAACTCTATTGCTACGACAGGTAGACATCTGCAATCGCTATTTCCTTGCAAGGAAGTGTCGCATTTACATTCATTTGAAGTGTAGACGAGGAATACATGATACTTCGCAAATCATATTATATCTTACCATGAAACATAGAAATGAGATGCGATATCGCGTTTTAAGAAGCATTAGAACTCTATTGCTACGATAGGTAGACATCTGCAATCGCTATTTCCTTGCAAGGAAGTGTCGCATTTACATTCATTTGAAGTGTAGACGAGGAATACATAACACTTCGCAAATCATATTATATCTTATCATGAAACATAGAAATGAGATGCGATATCGCGTTTTCAGAATCAACAGAACTCTACTGCTACGATACCTAGACATCTGCAGACGCTATATCCTAGCAAGGAAGTGTCGCATTTACGTTCATTTGAAGTGTAGACGAGGAATACATGATACTTCGCAAATCATATTATATCTTACCATGAAACATAGAAAAGAGATGCGAAATCTCGTTTTAAGAATTATAAGAACTCTATTGCTACGATACGTAGACATCTGCAAACGCTATTTCCTTGCAAGGAAGTGTCGCATTTACTTTCATTTGAATCGTAGACGAGGAATGCATAATACTTCGCAATGAATATTATATCTTATCATGAAACATAGATATTAGATGCAATATCTCGTTTTAAGAAGCATTGGAACCGTATTGCTACGATACCTAGACATCTGCAGACGCTATTTTCTAGCGAGGAAGTGTCGCATTCACATTCATTTGAAGTGTAGACGAGGAATACATAACACTTCGCAAATCATATTATACCTTACCATGAAACATAGAAATGAGATGCGATATCGCTTTTAATGAATCATAAGAACACTATTGCTACGATACGTAGACATCTGCAAACGCTATTTCCTTGCAAGGAAGTGTCGCATTTACATTCATTTGAATCGTAGGCGAGGAATGCACAGCACTTCGCAATGAACATTATATCTTATCATGAAACATAGATATGAGATGCAGTATCTCGTTTTAAGGAGCATTTGAACTCTATTGCTTCGATACCTAGACATCTGCAGACGCTATTTCCCAGCAAGGAAGTGTCGCATTTACATTCATTTGAAGTGTAGACGAGGAAGACATGACACTTCGCAAATCATATTATATCTTACCATGAACCATAGAAATGAGATGCGATATCGCGTTTTAAGAAGCATTAGAAATCTATTGCTACGATACGTAGACAACTGCAAACGCTATTTCCTAGCGAAGAAGTGTCGCATTTACATTCATTTGAAGTGTAGACGAGGAATACATAACACTTCACAAATCATAATAATCTTACCATGAAACGTAGAAATGAGATGCGATATCGCGTTTTAAGAAGCACTTGAACTCTATTGCTACGATACCCAGACATCTGCAGACGCTATTTCCTAACAAGGAAGTGTCGCATTTACATTCATTTGAATCGTAGACGAGGAATGCATAACACTTCGCAATGAATATTATATCTTATCATGAAACATAGATATGAGATGCAATATCTCGTTCTAAGAAGCATTAGAAATCCATTTCTACGATACGTAGACATCTGCAAATGCTATTTCCTTGCAAGGAAGTGTCGCATTTACATTCATTTGATGTGTAGACGAGGAATACATAGCACTTCGCAAATCATATTATATCTTACCATTAACATAGAAATGAGATGCGACATCGCGTTTTAAGAAGCATTAGAACTCTATTGCTTCGATACGTAGACATCTGCAAACGCTATTTCCTTGTAAGGAAGTGTCGCATTTACATTCATTTGAAGTGTAGACGAGGAATACATAACACTTCGCAAATCATATTATATCTTACCATGAAACATAGAAATGAGATGCGATATCGCGTTTTAAGAAGCATTAGAACTCTATTGCTACGATAGGTAGACATCTGCAGACGCTATTTCCCAGCAAGGAAGTGTCGCATTTACATTCATTTGAAGTGTAGACGAGGAATACATAACACTTCGCAAATCATATTATATCTTATCATGAAACATAGAAATGAGATGCGATATCGCGTTTTCAGAATCAACAGAACTCTACTGCTACGATACCTAGACATCTGCAGACGCTATATCCTAGCAAGGAAGTGTCGCATTTACGTTCATTTGAAGTGTAGACGAGGAATACATGATACTTCGCAAATCATATTATATCTTACCATGAAACATAGAAATGAGATGCGAAATCTCGTTTTAAGAATTATAAGAACTCTATTGCTACGATACGTAGACATCTGCAAACGCTATTTCCTTGCAAGGAAGTGTCGCATTTACTTTCATTTGAATCGTAGACGAGGAATGCATAATACTTCGCAATGAATATTATATCTTATCATGAAACATAGATATTAGATGCAATATCTCGTTTTAAGAAGCATTGGAACCGTATTGCTACGATACCTAGACATCTGCAGACGCTATTTTCTAGCGAGGAAGTGTCGCATTCACATTCATTTGAAGTGTAGACGAGGAATACATAACACTTCGCAAATCATATTATACCTTACCATGAAACATAGAAATGAGATGCGATATCGCTTTTAATGAATCATAAGAACACTATTGCTACGATACGTAGACATCTGCAAACGCTATTTCCTTGCAAGGAAGTGTCGCATTTACATTCATTTGAATCGTAGGCGAGGAATGCACAGCACTTCGCAATGAACATTATATCTTATCATGAAACATAGATATGAGATGCAGTATCTCGTTTTAAGGAGCATTTGAACTCTATTGCTTCGATACCTAGACATCTGCAGACGCTATTTCCCAGCAAGGAAGTGTCGCATTTACATTCATTTGAAGTGTAGACGAGGAAGACATGACACTTCGCAAATCATATTATATCTTACCATGAACCATAGAAATGAGATGCGATATCGCGTTTTAAGAAGCATTAGAAATCTATTGCTACGATACGTAGACAACTGCAAACGCTATTTCCTAGCGAAGAAGTGTCGCATTTACATTCATTTGAAGTGTAGACGAGGAATACATAACACTTCACAAATCATAATAATCTTACCATGAAACGTAGAAATGAGATGCGATATCGCGTTTTAAGAAGCACTTGAACTCTATTGCTACGATACCCAGACATCTGCAGACGCTATTTCCTAACAAGGAAGTGTCGCATTTACATTCATTTGAATCGTAGACGAGGAATGCATAACACTTCGCAATGAATATTATATCTTATCATGAAACATAGATATGAGATGCAATATCTCGTTCTAAGAAGCATTAGAAATCCATTTCTACGATACGTAGACATCTGCAAATGCTATTTCCTTGCAAGGAAGTGTCGCATTTACATTCATTTGATGTGTAGACGAGGAATACATAGCACTTCGCAAATCATATTATATCTTACCATTAAACATAGAAATGAGATGCGACATCGCGTTTTAAGAAGCATTAGAACTCTATTGCTTCGATACGTAGACATCTGCAAACGCTATTTTCCTTGTAAGGAAGTGTCGCATTTACATTCATTTGAAGTGTAGACGAGGAATACATAACACTTCGCAAATCATATTATATCTTACCATGAAACATAGAAATGAGATGCGATATCGCGTTTTAAGAAGCATTAGAACTCTATTGCTACGATAGGTAGACATCTGCAGACGCTATTTCCCAGCAAGGAAGTGTCGCATTTACATTCATTTGAAGTGTAGACGAGGAATACATAACACTTCGCAAATCATATTATATCTTACCATGAAACATAGAAATGAGATGCGATATCGCGTTTTAAGAAGCATTTGAACTTTATTGCTTCGATACGTTGACATCTGCAAACGCTATTTCCTTGCAAGGAAGTGTCGCATTTACATTCATTTGAATCGTAGACGAGGAATGCATAACACTTCGCAATGAATACTGTATCTTATCATGAAACATAGATATGAGATGCAATATCTCGTTTTAAGAAGCATTTTGAACTCTGTTGCTTCGATACGTAGACATCTGCGAACGCTATTTCCTTGCAAGGAAGTGTCGCATTTACATTCATTTGAAGTGTAGACGAGGAATACATGATACTTCGCAAATCATATTATATCTTACCATGAAACATAGAAATGGGATGCGATATCGCGTTTTAAGAAGCATTAGAAAACTATTGCTACGATAGGTAGACATTTGCAAACGCTATTTCCTTGCAACGAAGTGTCGCATTTACATTCATTTGAAGTGTAGACGAGGAATACATGATACCTCGCAAATCATATTATATCTTACCATGAAACATAGAAATGAGATGCGATATCGCGTTTTAAGAAGCATTAGAACTCTATTGCTACGACAGGTAGACATCTGCAATCGCTATTTCCTTGCAAGGAAGTGTCGCATTTACATTCATTTGAGGTGCACACGAGGTATACATAACACTTCGCAAATCATGTTATATCTTACCATGAAACATAGAAATGAGATGCGATATCGCGTTTTAAGAAGCATTAGAAAGCTATTGCTACGATACGTAGACATCTGCAAACGGTATTTCCTAGCGAGGAAGTGTCGCATTCACATTCATTTGAAGTGTAGACAAGGAATACATAACACTTCGCAAATCATATTATACCTTACCATGAAACATAGAAATGAGATGCGATATCGCTTTTTAAGAATCATAAGAACTCTATTGCAACGATACGTAGACATATTCAAACGCTATTTCCTTGCAAGGAAGTGTCGCATTTACATTCATTTGAATCGTAGACGAGGAATGCATAACACTTCACAAATCATAATACATCTTACCATGAAACGTAGAAATGAGATGCGATATCGCGTTTTAAGAAGCACTAGAACTCTATTGCTACGATACCTAGACATCTGCAGACGCTATTTCCTAGCAAGGAAGTGTCGCATTTACATTCAATTGAAGGGTAGACGAGGAATACATGATACTTCGCAAATCATATTATATCTTACCATGAAACATAGAAATGAGATGCGATATCGCGATTTAAGAAGCATTAGAACTCTATTGCTACGATACCTAGACATCTACAGACGCTATTTGCTAGCAAGGAAGTGTCGCATTTACATTCATTTGAAGTGTAGACGAGGAATACATGATACTTCGCAAATCATATTATTTCTTACCATGAAACATAGAAATGAGATGCGATATCGCGTTTTAAGAATCATAAGAACTCTATTGCTACGATACTGTAACGTCAGGCGTACCGCCTGCCACCCTCCGGCGTCCACCTCATCATCCCCAGCATCCGTATCCGGAGCCCCTGCACACGGGCCACCCGCCGACTCGCCGTCCCTACAGAAGGAGACAAAGGTACGAGAGGGAAGAGGGATGCAGCATGCCGCGCCCACGCGCGATCTCCACACACGAGGGGGAGGACTTCACCCCGTATTACGAGGGCGAGGAGCTCTCCGACACATACTGGGTCGAATCCCCAGCGATCACGAAGCCCTATACGTACTTCTCGTACATGTGGGATTAGAATAAGCACACTACTCATATATGTACATACACACCAACACACACCTAGATTTAAATAAATATATGTATATATTTTATTCATGCACGGTTATGTTCCGTGCACTCGCGCGCACACTCGACGCTCGCGGCTCACGCTTAACGCGGGCCGCGCCCCACTCCGAACGGCCGCCCCACCACGAGGGCCGAGCGGCCGCCCTACTCCGACCGTCCGCCCCACCGCGAGGGCCCAGCGACTCGCGCGCCGCGCGACCCGAGGAGGTCGCGGACGCGAGATCCGAGAGTCAGTTCTCATCTCATCTCCGAACTGGAGAGTTCGTATCTCATCTCCGAACCGAGGAGTTCTAATCCAGCATCCGAACGATGCACTTCCGATCCGAGCAATAGGCTCATTCGCAACGAGCAATTAGCTCTAATGCATTCGTCTCTATCCATACTCCCATAGCGGAGTCCATTCGATACTTTATACTATTTCTAATTCTCATTGTAATCGCTAGTCAGTAACTTAGAATTTAGTCAAGTGTATCTAGTATAGTGAAATCATAGAATATAGTTTATTTTTACCAGATTCAAAGTATCTTTATTCGAGTTCAAATACAATTCCTTAATTCTAATCCACGGGTACGCTCGCGATTATTCTAATTCTATATCTCATCTACGATAGTCTTGAGGCTCGACGACTAGAGCGAACCAGCGCTTAGTTGCTCCATCCTCACTTCTACCGTGTACAGAATATCTTGCGCCCAGGTCGATCCCGGTAAGCTAGAGCGAACCAACGCTTAGCCGTGCCGTATTCAACCGAAGTTCAAGTATTCTCGATGAGCCCTTGCACCTCCGACAAAGCGTACACGACGCGCGGGGAGGAGAGAGTTTATTCGTCGTCTCGCTCGGGAATACGTGGGTGATGCACCAGAATATTCAATTTCCTACGTTCGAGTCCTGGTTCCTGTGAAGGAGGTTTCCTTCGCCGCACGACCCGTACGAGTCGCCAATCGTCAGGGCCAAACGCCGATACCTGCCAGCCGGAGTCAAACCGCCTGGACGCTTATTCCCGTAGACGTACCTCCGTTCCAGCCGTACGCCGCCGCCATCCCGGTTGCGGATCCAAGGCGCTCCAGGTACCTGGAAAGAGAAATCAGACAGCGGAATCAAGCCTTCGCAAGGTAAGTTTAGTGTTAATTACCGTTTTATCGAGTCCGAAACGCCAACGAACCCGGTCCGGACGCAATTCGCGTTATTTTCGGGAACGGTTACGACTTTGTGCCACCGTTGCGAGCGCAACCGCACCTCGGGACGTGACAATACGTAGACATCTGCAAACGCTATTTCCTTGCAAGGAAGTGCGCATTTACATTTAGTTGATGTGTAGACGAGGAATACATAACACTTCGCAAATCATATTATATCTCACCATGAAACATAGAAATGAGATGCTATATCGCGTTTTAAGAAGCATTAGCACTCTATTGCTACGATACGTTGACATCTGCAAGCGCTATTTCCTTGCAAGGAAATGTCGCATTTACATTCATTTGAATCGTAAACGAGGAATGCATAACACTTCGCAATGAATATTATATCTTATCAGGAAACATAGATATGAGATGCAATATCTCGTTTTAAGAAGCATTTGAACTCTATTGCTTCGATACGTAGACATCTGCAAACGCTATTTCCTTGCAAGGAAGTGCGCATTTACATTTAGTTGATGTGTAGACGAGGAATACATAACACTTCGCAAATCATATTATATCTCACCATGAAACATAGAAATGAGATGCTATATCGCGTTTTAAGAAGCATTAGCACTCTATTGCTACGATACGTTGACATCTGCAAGCGCTATTTCCTTGCAAGGAAATGTCGCATTTACATTCATTTGAATCGTAGACGAGGAATGCATAACACTTCGCAATGAATATTATATCTTATCAGGAAACATAGATATGAGATGCAATATCTCGTTTTAAGAAGCATTTGAACTCTATTGCTTCGATACGTAGACATCTGCAAACGCTATTTCCTAGCAAGGAAGTGTCGCATTTACATTCATTTGAAGTGTAGGCGAGGAATACATGACACTTCGCAATTCATATTATATCTCACCATGAAACATAGAAATGAGATGCGATATCGCGTTTTATGAAGCATTAGAACTCTATTGCTACGATACCTAGACATCTGCAGACGCTATTTCCTAGCGAGGAAGTATCGCATTCACATTCATTTGAAGTGTAGACAAGGAATACATAACACTTCGCAAATCATGTTATATCTTACCATGAAACATAGAATTGAGATGCGATATCGCGTTTTAAGAACATATGAACTCTATTGCTACGAGACGTAGACATCTGCAATCGCTATTTCCTTGCAAGGAAGTGTCGCATTTACATTCATTTGAAGTGTAGACGAGGAATACATCACACTTCGCAAATCATATTATATCTTACCATGAAACATAGAAATGAGATGGCGATATCGCGTTTTAAGAAGCATTAGCACTCTATTGCTACGATACGTTGACATCTGCAAGCGCTATTTCCTTGCAAGGAAATGTCGCATTTACATTCATTTGAATCGTAGACGAGGAATGCATAACACTTCGCAATGAATATTATATCTTATCAGGAAACAAAGATATGAGATGCAATATCTCGTATTAAGAAGCATTTGAACTCTATTGCTTTGATACGTAGACATCTGCAAACGCTATTTCCTTGCAAGGAAGTGTCGCATTTACATTCATTTGAATCGTAGACGAGGAATGCATAACACTTCGCAATGAATATTATATCTTATCAGGAAACATTGATACGAGATGCAATATCTCGTTTTAAGAAGCATTTGAACTCTATTGCTTCGATACGTAGACATCTGCAAACGCTATTTCCTAGCAAGGAAGTGTCGCATTTACATTCATTTGAAGTGTATTTACATTCATTTGAATCGTAGACGAGGAATGCATAACACTTCGCAATGAATATTGTATCTTATCAGGAAACATAGATATGAGATGCAATATCTCATTTTAAGAAGCATTTGAACTCTATTGCTTCGATACGTAGACATCTGCAAACGCTATTTCCTAGCAAGGAAGTGTCGCATTTACATTCATTTGAAGTGTAGGCGAGGAATACATGACACTTCGCAAATCATATTATATCTCACCATGAAACATAGAAATGAGATTCGATATCGCGTTTTAAGAAGCATTAGAAAGCTATTGCTACGATACGTAGACATCTGCAAACGCTATTTCCTAGCGAGGAAGTATCGCATTAACATTCATTTGAAGTGTAGACAAGGAATACATAACACTTCGCAAATCATGTTATATCTTACTATGAAACATAGAAATGAGATGCGACATCGCGTTTTAAGAAGCATTAGAACTCTATTCCTACGATACCTAGTGTAACGTCAGGCGTACCGTCTGCCACCCTCCGGCGTCCACCTCATCATCCCCAGCATCCGTATCCGGAGCCCCTGCACATGGGCCACCCGCCGACTCGCCGTCCCTACAGAAGGAGACAAAGGTACGAGAGGGAAGAAGGATGCAGCATGCCGCGCCCACGCGCGATCTCCACACACGAGGGGGAGGACTTCACCCCGTATTACGAGGGCGAGGAGCTCTCCGACACATACTGGGTCGAATCCCCAGCGATCACGAAGCCCTATACGTACTTCTCGTACATGTGGGATTAGAATAAGCACACTACTCATATATGTACATACACACCAACACACACCTAGATTTAAGTAAATATATGTATATATTTTATTCATGCACGGCTATGTTCCGTGCACTCGCGCGCACACTCGACGCTCGCGGCTCACGCTTAACGCGGGCCGCGCCCCACTCCGAACGGCCGCCCCACCACGAGGGCCGAGCGGCCGCCCTACTCCGACCGTCCGCCCCACCGCGAGGGCCCAGCGACTCGCGCGCCGCGCGACCCAAGGAGGTCGCGGACGCGAGATCCGGGAGTCAGTTCCAATCTCACCTCCGAACGGGAGAGTTGGTATCTCATCTCCGAACTGGAGAGTTCGCATCTCATCTCCGAACCGAGGAGTTCTAATCCAGCATCCGAACGATGCACTTCCGATCCGAGCAATAGGCTCATTCGCAACGAGCAATTAGCTCTAATGCATTCGTCTCTATCCATACTCCCATAGCGGAGTCCATTCGATAGTTTATACTATTTCTAATTCTCATTGTAATCGCTAGTCAGTAACTTAGAACTTAGTCAAGTGTATTTAGTATAGTGAAATCATAGAATATAGTTTATTTTTACCAGATTCAAAGTATCTTTATTCAAGTTCAAATACAATTCCTTAATTCTACTCCACGGGTACGCTCGCGATTATTCTATTTCTATATCTCATCTGCGATAGTCTTGAGGCTCGACGACTAGAGCGAACCAGCGCTTAGTTGCTCCATCCTCACTTCTACCGTATACAGAATATCTTGCGCCCAGGTTGATCCCGGTAAGCTAGAGCGAACCAACGCTTAGCCGCGCCGTACTCGACCGAAGTTCAAGTATTCTCGACGAGCCTTGCACCTCCGACAAAGCGTACACGACTCGCGGGGAGGAGAGAGTTTATTCGTCGTCTCGCTCGGGAATACGTGGGTGATGCACCAGAATATTCAATTTCCTACGTTCGAGTCCTGGTTCCTGTGAAGGAGGTTTCCTTCGCCGCACGACCCGTACGAGTCGCCAATCGTCAGGGCCAAACGCCGATACCTGCCAGCCGGAGTCAACCCACCTGGACGCTTATTCCCGTAGACGTACCTCCGTTCCAGCCGTACGCCGCCGCCATCCCGGTTGCGGATCCAAGGCGCTCCAGGTACCTGGAAAGAGAAATCAGACAGCGGAATCAAGCCTTCGCAAGGTAAGTTTAGTGTTGATTACCGTTTTATCGAGTCCGAAACGCCAACGAACCCGGTCCGGACGCAATTCGCGTTATTTTCGGGAACGGTTACGACTTTGTGCCACCGTTGCGAGCGCAACCGCACCTCGGGACGTGACACTAGACATCTGCAGACGCTATTTCCTAGCAAGGAAGTGTCGCATTTACATTCATTTGTAGTGTAGACGAGGAATACATGACACTTCGCAAATCATATTATATCTTACCATGAAACATAGAAATGAGATGCGATATCGCGATTTAAGAAGCATTAGAACTTTATTGCTACGATACCTAGACATCTACAGACGCTATTTCCTAGCAAGGAAGTGTCGCATTTACATTCATTTGAAGTGTAGACGAGGAATACATGATACTTCGCAAATCATATTATTTCTTACCATGAAACATAGAAATGAGATGCGATATCGCGTTTTAAGAATCATAAGAACTCTATTGCTACGATACGTAGACATCTGCAAACGCTATTTCCTAGCAAGGAAGTGTCGCATTTACATTCATTTGAAGTGTAGACGAGGAATACACAATACTTCGCAAATCATGTTATATCTTACCATGAAACATAGAAATGAGATGCGATGTCGCGTTTTAAGAAGCATTAGAACCCTATTGCTACGATACGTAGACATCTGCAAACGCTATTTCCCTGCAAGGAAGTGCGCATTTACATTTAGTTGATGTGTAGACGAGGAATACATAACACTTCGCAAATCATATTGTATCTTACCATGAAACATAGAAATGAGATGCGATATCGCGTTTTAAGAAGCATTAGAACTCTATTGCTACGATACGTAGACATCTGCAAACGCTATTTCCTTGCAAGGAAGTGTCGCATTTACATTCATTTGAATCGTAGACGAGGAATGCATAACACTTCGCAATGAATATTATATCTTATCAGGAAACATAGATATGAGATGCAATATCTCGTTGTAAGAAGCATTTGAACTCTATTGCTTCGATACGTAGACATCTGCAAACGCTATTTCCTAGCAAGGAAGTGTCGCATTTACATTCATTTGAAGTGTAGGCGAGGAATACATGACACTTCGCAAATCATATTATATCTCACCATGAAACATAGAAATGAGTTTCGATATCGCGTTTTAAGAAGCATTAGAAAGCTATTGCTACGATACGTAGACATCTGCAAACGCTATTTCCTTGCAAGAAAGTGTCGCATTTACATTCATTTGTAGTGTAGACGAGGAATACATGACACTTCGCAAATCATGTTATATCTTACCATGAAACATAGAAATGAGATGCGATATCGCGTTTTAAGAAGCATTAGAACACTATTGCTACGATACCTAGACATCTGCAGACGCTATTTCCTAGCAAGGAAGTGTCGCATTTACATTCAATTGAAGGGTAGACGAGGAATACATGATACTTCGCAAATCATATTATATCTTACCATGAAACATAGAAATGAGATGCGATATCGCGATTTAAGAAGCATTAGAACTCTATTGCTACGATACCTAGACATCTACAGACGCTATTTCCTAGCAAGGAAGTGTCGCATTTACATTCATTTGAAGTGTAGACGAGGAATACATGATACTTCGCAAATCATATTATTTCTTACCATGAAACATAGAAATGAGATGCGATATCGCGTTTTAAGAATCATAAGAACTCTATTGCTACGATACGTAGACATCTGCAAACGCTATTTCCTAGCAAGGAAGTGTCACATTTACATTCATTTGAAGTGTAGACGAGGAATACACAATACTTCGAAAATCATGTTATATCTTACCATGAAACATAGAAATGAGATGCGATGTCGCGTTTTAAGAAGCATTAGAACTCTATTGCTACGATACGTAGACATCTGCAAACGCTATTTCCCTGCAAGGAAGTGCGCATTTACATTTAGTTGATGTGTAGACGAGGAATACATAACACTTCGCAAATCATATTATATCTTACCATGAAACATAGACATGAGGTGCGATATCGCGTTTTAAGAAGCATTAGATCTCTATTGCTACGATACGTAGACATCTGCAAACGCTATTTCCTTGCAAGGAAGTGCCGCATTTACATTCATTTGAATCGTAGACGAGGAATGCATAACACTTCGCAATGAATATTATATCTTATCAGGAAACATAGATATGAGATGCAATATCTCGTTTTAAGAAGCATTTGAACTCTATTGCTTCGATACGTAGACATCTGCAAACGCTATTTCCTAGCAAGGAAGTGTCGCATTTACATTCATTTGAAGTGTAGGCGAGGAATACATGACACTTCGCAATTCATATTATATCTCACCATGAAACATAGAAATGAGATGCGATATCGCGTTTTAAGAAGCATTAGAACTCTATTGCTACGATACCTAGACATCTGCAGACGCTATTTCCTAGCGAGGAAGTATCGCATTCACATTCATTTGAAGTGTAGACAAGGAATACATAACACTTCGCAAATCATGTTATATCTTACCATGAAACATAGAATTGAGGTGCGATATCGCGTTCTAAGAACATATGAACTCTATTGCTACGAGACGTAGATATCTGCAATCGCTATTTCCTTGCAAGGAAGTGTCGCATATACATTCATTTGAAGTGTAGACGAGGAATACATCACACTTCGCAAATCATATTATATCTTACCATGAAACATAGAAATGAGATGCGATATCGCGTTTTAAGAAGCATTAGAACACTATTGCCACGATAGGTAGACATTTGCAAACGCTATTTCCTAGCAAAGAAGTGTCGCATTTACATTCATTTGAAGTGTAGACGAGGAATACATAACACTTCGCAAATCATATTATATCTTACTATGAAACATAGAAATGAGATGCGATATCGCGTTTTAAGAAGCATTAGAACTCTATTGCTACGATACGTAGACATCTGCAAACGCTATTTCCTTGCAAGGTAGTGTCGCATTCACATTCATTTGAAGTGTAGACGAGGAATACACAATACTTCGTAAATCATATTATATTTTACCATGGAACATAGAAATGAGATGCGATATCGTGTTTTAAGAATCATAAGAACTCTATTGCTACGATACGTAGACATCTGCAAACGCTATTTCCTTGCAAGGAAGTGTCGCATTTACATTCATTTGAATCGTAGACGAGGAATGCATAACACTTCGCAATGAATATTACATCTTATCATGAAATATAGAATTGAGATGCGATATCTTGTTTTAAGAAGCATTTGAACTCTATTGCTTCGTACGTAGACATCTGCAAACGCTATTTCCTAGCAAGGAAGTGTCGCATTTACATCCATTTGAATCGTAGACGAGGAATGCATAACACATCGCAATGAATATTATATCTTATCATGAAACATATATATGAGATGCAATATCTCGTTTTAAGAAGCATTTGAACTCTATTGCTTCGATACCTAGACATCTGCAGACGCTATTTCCTAGCAAGGAAGTGTCGCATTTACATTCATTTGTAGTGTAGACGAGGAATACATAACACTTCGCAAATCATGTTATATCTTGCTATGAAACATAGAAATGAGATGCGATATCGCGTTTTAAGAAGCATTAGAACTCTATTCCTACGATACCTAGACATCTGCAGACGCTATTTCCTAGCAAGGAAGTGTCGCATTTACATTCATTTGTAGTGTAGACGAGGAATACATGACACTTCGCAAATCATATTATATCTTACCATGAAACATAGAAATGAGATGCGATATCGCGTTTTAAGAAGCATTAGAACACTATTGCCACGATAGGTAGACATCTGCAAACGCAATTTCCTAGCGAGGAAGTATCGCATTCACATTCATTTGATGTGTAGACGAGGAATACAAAACACTTCGCAAATCATGTTATATCTTACCATGAAACATAGAAATGAGATGCGATATCGCGTTTTAAGAATCATTAGAACTCTATTGCTACGATACGTTGACATCTGCAAGCGCTATTTCTTGCAAGGAAATGTCGCATTTACATTCATTTGAATCGTAGACGAGGAATGCATAACACTTCGCAATGAATATTATATCTTATCAGGAAACATAGATATGAGATGCAATATCTCGTTTTAAGAAGCATTTGAACTCTATTGCTTCGATACGTAGACATCAGCAGACGCTATTTCCCTAGCAAGGAAGTGTCGCATTTACATTCATTTGTAGTGTAGACGAGGAATACATGACACTTCGCAAATCATATTATATCTTACCATGAAACATAGAAATGTGATGCGATATCGCGTTTTAAGAAGCATTAGAACACTATTGCCGCGATAGGTAGACATTTGCAAACGCTATTTCCTAGCAAAGAAGTGTCGCATTTACATTCATTTGAAGTGTAGACGAGGAATACATAACACTTCGCAAATCATATTATATCTTACTATGAAACATAGAAATGAGATGCGATATGGCGTTTTAAGAAGCATTAGAACTCTATTGCTACGATACGTAGACATCTGCAAACGCTATTTCCTTGCAAGGTAGTGTTGCATTCACATTCATTTGAAGTGTAGACGAGGAATACACAATACTTCGTAAATCATATTATATCTTACCATGGAACATAGAAATGAGATGCGATATCGTGTTTTAAGAATCATAAGAACTCTATTGCTACGATACGTAGACATCTGCAAACGCTATTTCCTAGCGAGGAAGTATCGCATTCACATTCATTTTGAAGTGTAGACAAGGAATACATAACACTTCGCAAATCATGTTATATCTTACCATGAAACATAGAATTGAGATGCGATATCGCGTTTTAAGAAGGATTAGAACACTATTGCTACGATAGGTAGACATATGCAAACGCTATTTCCTAGCAAAGAAGTGTCGCATTTACATTCACTTGAAGTGTAGACGAGGAATATATCACACTTCGCAAATCATATTATATCTTACCATGAAACATAGAAATGAGATGCGATATCGCGTTTTAAGAAGCATTAGAACTCTATTGCTACGATACGCTGACATCTGCAAACGCTATTTCCTCGCAAGGAAATGTCGCATTTACATTCATTTGAATCGTAGACGAGGAATGCATAACACGTCGCAATGAATATTATATCTTATCAGGAAACATAGATATGAGATGCATTATCTCGTTTTAAGAAGCATTTGAACTCTATTGCTTCGATACGTAGACATCTGCAAACGCTATTTCCTAGCAAGGAAGTGTCGCATTTACATTCGTTTGAAGTGTAGGCGAGGAATACATGACACTTCGCAAATCATATTATATCTCACCATGAAACATAGAAATGAGATTCGATATCGCGTTTTAAGAAGCATTAGAAAGCTATTGCTACGATACGTAGACATCTGCAAACGCTATTTCCTAGCGAGGAAGTATCGCATTCACATTCATTTGAAGTGTAGACAAGGAATACATAACACTTCGCAAATCATGTTATATCTTACCATGAAACATAGAATTGAGATGCGATATCGCGTTTTAAGAATCATATGAACTCTATTGCTACGAGACGTAGACATCTGCAATCGCTATTTCCTTGCAAGGAAGTGTCGCATTTACATTCATTTGAAGTGTAGACGGGGAATACATAACACTTCGCAAATCATATTATATCTTACCATGAAACATAGAAATGAGATGCGATATCGCGTTTTAAGAAGCATTAGAACTCTATTGCTACGATACGTAGACATCTGCAAACGCTATTTCCTAGCAAGGAAGTGTCGCATTTACATTCATTTGAAGTGTAGGCGAGGAATACATGACACTTCGCAAATCATATTATATCTCACCATAAAACATAGAAATGAGATGCGATATCGCGTTTTAAGAAGCATTAGAACTCTATTGCTACGATACCTAGACATCTGCAGACGCTATTTCCTAGCGAGGAAGTATCGCATTCACATTCATTTGAAGTGTAGACAAGGAATACATAACACTTCGCAAATCATGTTATATCTTACCATGAAACATAGAAATGAGATGCGATGTCGCGTTTTAAGAAGCATTAGAACTCTATTGCTACGATACGTTGACATCTGCAAACGCTATTTCCTTGCAAGGAAATGTCGCATTTACATTCATTTGAATCGTAGACGAGGAATGCATAACACTTCGCAATGAATATTATGTCTTATCAGGAAACATAGATATGTGATGCAATATCTCGTTTTCAGAAGCATTTGAACTCTATTGCTTCGATACGTAGACATCTGCAAACGCTATTTCCTAGCAAGGAAGTGTCGCATTTACATTCATTTGAAGTGTAGGCGAGGAATACATGACACTTCGCAAATCATATTATATCTCACCATGAAACATAGAAATGAGATTCGATATCGCGTTTTAAGAAGCATTAGAACACTATTGCTACGATACGTAGATATCTGCAAACGCTACTTCCTAGCGAGGAAGTATCGCATTCACATTCATTTGAAGTGTAGACAAGGAATACATAACACTTCGCAAATCATGTTATATCTTACCATGAAACATAGAATTGAGATGCGATATCGCGTTTTAAGAATCATATGAACTCTATTGCTACGATACGTAGAATTCTGCAAACGCTATTTCCTAGCAAGGAAGTGTCGCATTTACATTCATTTGAAGTGTAGACGAGGAATACATCACACTTCGCAAATCATATTATATCTTACCATGAAACATAGAAATGAGATGCGATGTCGCGTTTTAAGAAGCATTAGAACTCTATTGCTACGATACGTTGACATCTGCAAACGCTATTTCCTTGCAAGGAAATGTCGCATTTACATTCATTTGAATCGTAGACGAGGAATGCATAACACGTCGCAATGAATATTATATCTTATCAGGAAACATAGATATGAGAAGCAATATCTCGTTTTAAGAAGCATTTGAACTCTATTGCTTCGATACGTAGACATCTGCAAACGCTATTTCCTAGCAAGGAAGTGTCGCATTTACATTCATTTGAAGTGTAGGCGAGGAATACATGACACTTCGCAAATCATATTATATCTCACCATGAAACATAGAAATGAGATTCGATATCGCGTTTTAAGAAGCATTAGAAAGCTATTGCTACGATACGTAGACATCTGCAAACGCTATTTCCTAGCGAGGAAGTATCGCATTCACATTCATTTGAAGTGTAGACAAGGAATACATAACTCTTCGCAAATCATGTTATATCTTACCATGAAACATAGAATTGAGATGCGATATCGCGTTTTAAGAAGCATTAGAAAGCTATTGCTACGATACGTAGACATCTGCAAACGCTATTTCCTAGCGAGGAAGTATCGCATTCACATTCATTTGAAGTGTAGACAAGGAATACATAACACTTCGCAAATCATGTTATATCTTACATGAAACATAGAATTGAGATGCGATATCGCGTTTTAAGAATCATATGAACTCTATTGCTACGATACGTAGACTTCTGGAAACGCTATTTCCTAGCAAGGAAGTGTCGCATTTACATTCATTTGAAGTGTAGACGAGGAATACATCACACTTCGCAAATCATATTATATCTTACCATGAAACATAGAAATGAGATGCGATATCGCGTTTTATGAAGCATTAGAACTCTATTGCTACGATACGTTCACAACTGCAAACGCTATTTCCTTGCAAGGAAATGTCGCATTTACATTCATTTGAATCGTAGACGAGGAATGCATAACACTTCGCAATGAATATTATATCTTATCAGGAAACATAGATATGAGATGCAATATCCCGTTTTAAGAAGCATTTGAACTCTATTGCTTCGATACGTAGACATCTGCAAACGCTATTTCCTAGCAAGGATGTGTCGCATTTACATTCATTTGAAGTGTAGGCGAGGAATACATGACACTTCGCAAATCATATTATATCTTACCATGAAACATAGAAGTGAGATGCGATATCGCGTTTTAAGAAGCATTAGAACTCTATTGCTACGATACCTAGACATCTGCAGACGCTATTTCCTAGCAAGGAAGTGTCGCATTTACATTCATTTGTAGTGTAGACGAGGAATACATGACACTTCGCAAATCATATTATATCTTACCATGGAACATAGAAATGAGATGCGATATCGTGTTTTAAGAATCATAAGAACTCTATTGCTACGATACGTAGACATCTGCAAACGCTATTTCCTTGCAAGGAAGTGTCGCATTTACATTCATTTGAATCGTAGACGAGGAATGCATAACACTTCGCAATGAATATTACATCTTATCATGAAATATAGAATTGAGATGCGATATCTTGTTTTAAGAAGCATTTGAACTCTATTGCTTCGATACGTAGACATCTGCAAACGCTATTTCCTAGCAAGGAAGTGTCGCATTTACATCCATTTGAATCGTAGACTAGGAATGCATAACACTTCGCAATGAATATTATATCTTACCATGAAACATAGAAATGAGATGCGATATCGCGTTTTAAGAATCACATGAACTCTATTGCTACGAGACGTAGACATCTGCATTCGCTATTTCCTTGCAAGGAAGTGTCGCATTTACATTCATTTGAAGTGTAGACGAGGAATACATAACACTTCGCAAATCATATTACATCTTACCATGAAACATAGAAATGAGATGCGATATCGCGTTCTAAGAAGCATTAGAACTCTATTGCTACGATACCTAGACATCTGCAGACGCTATTTCCTAGCAAGGAAGTATCTCATTTACAATCATTTGTAGCGTAGACGAGGAATACATGACACTTCGCAAATCATATTATATCTTACCATGAATCATAGAAATGAGATGTGATATCGCGTTTTATGAAGCATTAGAACACTATTGCTACGAGACGTAGACATCTGCAAACGCTATTTCCTAGCAAGGAAGTGTCGCATTTACATTCATTTGAAGTGTAGGCGAGGAATACATGACACTTCGCAAATCATATTATATCTCACCATGAAACATAGAAATGAGATGCGATATCGCGTTTTAAGAAGCATTAGAACTCTATTGCTACGATACCTAGACATCTGCAGTCGCTATTTCCTAGCGAGGAAGTATCGCATTCACATTCATTTGAAGTGTAGACAAGGAATACATAACACTTCGCAAATCATGTTATATCTTACCATGAAACATAGAATTGAGATGCGATATCGCGTTTTAAGAATCATATGAACCCTATTGCTACGAGACGTAGACATCTGCAATCGCTATTTCCTTGCAAGGAAGTGTCGCATTTACATTCATTTGAAGTGTAGACGAGGAATACATCACACTTCGCAAATCATATTATATCTTACCATGAAACATAGAAATGAGATGCGATACCGCGTTTTAGGAAGCATTAGAACTCTATTGCTACGATACGTTGACAACTGCAAACGCTATTTCCTTGCAAGGAAATGTCGCATTTACATTCATTTGAATCGTAGACGAGGAATGCATAACACTTCGCAATGAATATTATATCTTATCAGGAAACATAGATATGAGATGCAATATCCCGTTTTAAGAAGCATTTGAACTCTATTGCTTCGATACGTAGACATCTGCAAACGCTATTTCCTAGCAAGGATATGTCGCATTTACATTCATTTGAAGTGTAGGCGAGGAATACATGACACTTCGCAAATCATATTATATCTTACCATGAAACATAGAAATGAGATGCGATATCGCGTTTTAAGAAGCATTAGAACTCTATTGCTACGATACCTGGACATCTGCAGACGCTATTTCCTAGCAAGGAAGTATCTCATTTACAATCATTTGTAGTGTAGACGAGGAATACATGACACTTCGCAAATCATATTACATCTTACCATGAATCATAGAAATGAGATGTGATATCGCGTTTTATGAAGCATTAGAACACTATTGCTACGAGACGTAGACATCTGCAATCGCTATTTCCTTGCAAGGAAGTGTCGCATTTACATTTGAAGTGTAGACGAGGAATACATAACACTTCGCAAATCATATTATATCTTACCATGAAACATAGAAATGAGATGCGATATCGCGTTTTAAGAAGCATTAGAACTCTATTGCTACGATACGTAGACATCTGCAAACGCTATTTCCTTGCAAGGTAGTGTCGCATTCACATTCATTTGAAGTGTAGACGAGGAATACACAATACTTCGTAAATCATATTATATCTTACCATGGAACATAGAAATGAGATGCGATATCGTGTTTTAAGAATCATAAGAACTCTATTGCTACGATACGTAGACATCTGCAAACGCTATTTCCTAGCGAGGAAGTATCGCATTCAGATTCATTTGAAGTGTAGACAATGAATACATAACACTTCGCAAATCATGTTATATCTTACCATGAAACATAGAATTGAGATGCGATATCGCGTTTTAAGAAGCATTAGAACACTATTGCTACGATAGGTAGACATTTGCAAACGCTATTTCCTAGCAAGGAAGTGTCGCATTTACATTCATTTGTAGTGTAGACGAGGAATACATGACACTTCGCAAATCATATTATATCTTACCATGAAACATAGAAATGAGATGCGATATCGCGATTTAAGAAGCATTAGAACTCTATTGCTACGATACCTAGACATCTACAGACGCTATTTCCTAGCAAGGAAGTGTCGCATTTACATTCATTTGAAGTGTAGACGAGGAATACATGATACTTCGCAAATCATATTATTTCTTACCATGAAACATAGAAATGAGATGCGATATCGCGTTTTAAGAATCATAAGAACTCTATTGCTACGATACGTAGACATCTGCAAACGCTATTTCCTAGCAAGTATGTGTCGCATTTACATTCATTTGAAGTGTAGACGAGCAATACACAATACTTCGAAAATCATGTTATATCCTACCATGAAACATAGAAATGAGATGCGATGTCGCGTTTTAAGAAGCATTAGAACTCTATTGCTACGATACGTAGACATCTGCAAACGCTATTTCCCTGCAAGGAAGTGCGCATTTACATTTAGTTGATGTGTAGACGAGGAATACATAACACTTCGAAAATCATGTTATATCTTACCATGAAACATAGAAATGAGATGCGATGTCGCGTTTTAAGAAGCATTAGAACTCTATTGCTACGATACGTAGACATCTGCAAACGCTATTTCCCTGCAAGGAAGTGCGCATTTACATTTAGTTGATGTGTAGACGAGGAATACATAACACTTCGCAAATCATGTTATATCTTACCATGAAACATAGAATTGAGGTGCGATATCGCGTTTTAAGAACATATGAACTCTATTGCTACGAGACGTAGATATCTGCAATCGCTATTTCCTTGCAATGAAGTGTCGCATATACATTCATTTGAAGTGTAGACGAGGAATACATCACACTTCGCAAATCATATTATATCTTACCATGAAACATAGAAATGAGATGCGATATCGCGTTTTAAGAAGCATTGGCACTCTATTGCTACGATACGTTGACATCTGCAAGCGCTATTTCCTTGCAAGGAAATGTCGCATTTACATTCATTTGAATCGTAGACGAGGAATGCATAACACTTCGCAATGAATATTATATCTTATCAGGAAACAAAGATATGAGATGCAATATCTCGTATTAAGAAGCATTTGAACTCTATTGCTTTGAAACGTAGACATCTGCAAACGCTATTTCCTTGCAAGGAAGTGTCGCATTTACATTCATTTGAATCGTAGACGAGGAATGCATAACACTTCGCAATGAATATTATATCTTATCAGGAAACATAGATACGAGATGCAATATCTCGTTTTAAGAAGCATTTGAACTCTATTGCTTCGATACGTAGACATCTGCAAACGCTATTTCCTAGCAAGGAAGTGTCGCATTTACATTCATTTGAAGTGTATTTACATTCATTTGAATCGTAGACGAGGAATGCATAACACTTCGCAATGAATATTATATCTTATCAGGAAACATAGATATGAGATGCAATATCTCATTTTAAGAAGCATTTGAACTCTATTGCTTCGATACGTAGACATCTGCAAACGCTATTTCCTAGCAAGGAAGTGTCGCATTTACATTCATTTGAAGTGTAGGCGAGGAATACATGACACTTCGCAAATCATATTATATCTCACCATGAAACATAGAAATGAGATTCGATATCGCGTTTTAAGAAGCATTAGAAAGCTATTGCTACGATACGTAGACATCTGCAAACGCTATTTCCTAGCGAGGCAGTATCGCATTCACATTCATTTGAAGTGTAGACAAGGAATACATAACACTTCCCAAATCATGTTATATCTTGCTATGAAACATAGAAATGAGATGCGATATCGCGTTTTAAGAAGCATTAGAACTCTATTCCTACGATACGTAGACATCTGCAAACGCTATTTCCTTGCAAGGTAGTGTCGCATTCACATTCATTTGAAGTGTAGACGAGGAATACACAATACTTCGTAAACCATATTATATCTTACCATGGAACATAGAAATGAGATGCGATATCGTGTTTTAAGAATCATAAGAACTCTATTGCTACGATACGTAGACATCTGCAAACGCTATTTCCTAGCAAGGAAGTGTCGCATTTACATTCATTTGAAGTGTAGACGAGGAATACATGATACTTCGCAAATCATATTATTTCTTACCATGAAACATAGAAATGAGATGCGATATCGCGTTTTAAGAATCATAAGAACTCTATTGCTACGATACGTAGACATCTGCAAACGCTATTTCCTAGCAAGGAAGTGTCGCATTTACATTCATTTGAAGTGTAGACGAGGAATACATAACACTTCGCAATGAATATTATATCTTATCAGGAAACAAAGATATGAGATGCAATATCTCGTATTAAGAAGCATTTGAACTCTATTGCTTCGATACGTAGACATCTGCAAACGCTATTTCCTAGCAAGGAAGTGTCGCATTTACATTCATTTGAAGTGTAGACGAGGAATACACAATACTTCGAAAATCATGTTATATCTTACCATGAAACATAGAAATGAGATGCGATGTCGCGTTTTAAGAAGCACTAGAACTCTATTGCTACGATACGTAGACATCTGCAAACGCTATTTCCCTGCAAGGAAGTGCGCATTTACATTTAGTTGATGTGTAGACGAGGAATACATAACACTTCGCAAATCATGTTATATCTTACCATGAAACATAGAATTGAGATGCGATATCGCGTTTTAAGAACATATGAACTCTATTGCTACGAGACGTAGATATCTGCAATCGCTATTTCCTTGCAAGGAAGTGTCGCATATACATTCATTTGAAGTGTAGACGAGGAATACATAACACTTCGCAATGAATATTATATCTTATCAGGAAACAAAGATATGAGATGCAATATCTCGTATTAAGAAGCATTTGAACTCTATTGCTTTGATACGTAGACATCTGCAAACGCTATTTCCTTGCAAGGAAGTGTCGCATTTACATTCATTTGAATCGTAGACGAGGAATGCATAACACTTCGCAATGAATATTATATCTTATCAGGAAACATAGATATGAGATGCAATATCTCATTTTAAGAAGCATTTGAACTCTATTGCTTCGATACGTAGACATCTGCAAACGCTATTTCCTAGCAAGGAAGTGTCGCATTTACATTCATTTGAAGTGTAGACGAGGAATACACAATACTTCGAAAATCATGTTATATCTTACCATGAAACATAGAAATGAGATGCGATGTCGCGTTTTAAGAAGCACTAGAACTCTATTGCTACGATACGTAGACATCTGCAAACGCTATTTCCCTGCAAGGAAGTGCGCATTTACATTTAGTTGATGTGTAGACAAGGAATACATAACACTTCCCAAATCATGTTATATCTTGCTATGAAACATAGAAATGAGATGCGATATCGCGTTTTAAGAAGCATTAGAACTCTATTCCTACGATACCTAGACATCTGCAGACGCTATTTCCTAGCAAGGAAGTGTCGCATTTACATTCATTTGTAGTGTAGACGAGGAATACATGACACTTCGCAAATCATATTATATCTTACCATGAAACATAGAAATGAGATGCGATATCGCGTTTTAAGAAGCATTAGAACACTATTGCCACGATAGGTAGACATTTGCAAACGCTATTTCCTAGCAAAGTAGTGTCGCATTTACATTCATTTGAAGTGTAGACGAGGAATACATAACACTTCGCAAATCATATTATATCTTACTATGAAACATAGAAATGAGATGCGATATCGCGTTTTAAGAAGCATTAGAACTCTATTGCTACGATACGTAGACATCTGCAAACGCTATTTCCTTGCAAGGTAGTGTCGCATTCACATTCATTTGAAGTGTAGACGAGGAATACACAATACTTCGTAAATCATATTATATCTTACCATGGAACATAGAAATGAGATGCGATATCGTGTTTTAAGAATCATAAGAACTCTATTGCTACGATACGTAGACATCTGCAAACGCTATTTCCTTGCAAGGAAGTGTCGCATTTACATTCATTTGAATCGTAGACGAGGAATGCATAACACTTCGCAATGAATATTACATCTTATCATGAAATATAGAATTGAGATGCGATATCTTGTTTTAAGAAGCATTTGAACTCTATTGCTTCGTACGTAGACATCTGCAAACGCTATTTCCTAGCAAGGAAGTGTCGCATTTACATCCATTTGAATCGTAGACGAGGAATGCATAACACATCGCAATGAATATTATATCTTATCATGAAACATATATATGAGATGCAATATCTCGTTTTAAGAAGCATTTGAACTCTATTGCTTCGATACGTAGACATCTGCAAACGCTATTTCCTAGCAAGGATGTGTCGCATTTGCATTCATTTGAATCGTAGGCGAGGAATACATGACACTTCGCAAATCATATTATATCTTACCATGAAACATAGAAATGAGATGCGATATCGCGTTTTAAGAAGCATTAGAACTCTATTGCTACGATACCTAGACATCTGCAGACGCTATTTCCTAGCAAGGAAGTGTCGCATTTACATTCATTTGTAGTGTAGACGAGGAATACATAACACTTCGCAAATCATGTTATATCTTGCTATTGTAACGTCAGGCGTACCGCCTGCCACCCTCCGGCGTCCACCTCATCATCCCCAGCATCCGTATCCGGAGCCCCTGCACACGGGCCACCCGCCGACTCGCCGTCCCTACAGAAGGAGACAAAGGTACGAGAGGGAAGAGGGATGCAGCATGCCGCGCCCACGCGCGATCTCCACACACGAGGGGGAGGACTTCACCCCGTATTACGAGGGCGAGGAGCTCTCCGACACATACTGGGTCGAATCCCCAGCGATCACGAAGCCCTATACGTACTTCTCGTACATGTGGGATTAGAATAAGCACACTACTCATATATGTACATACACACCAACACACACCTAGATTTAAGTAAATATATGTATATATTTTATTCATGCACGGTTATGTTCCGTGCACTCGCGCGCACACTCGACGCTTGCGGCTCACGCTTAACGCGGGCCGCGCCCCACTCCGAACGGCCGCCCCACCACGAGGGCCGAGCGGCCGCCCTACACCGACCGTCCGCCCCACCGCGAGGGCCCAGCGACTCGCGCGCCGCGCGACCCGAGGAGGTCGCGGACGCGAGATCCGAGAGTCAGTTCGTATCTCATCTCCGAACCGAGGAGTTCTAATCCAGCATCCGAACGATGCATTTCCGATCCGAGCAATAGGCTCATTCGCAACGAGCAATTAGCTCTAATGCATTCGTCTCTATCCATACTCCCATAGCGGAGTCCATTCGATACTTTATACTATTTCTAACTCTCATTGTAATCGCTAGTCAGTAACTTAGAATTTAGTCAAGTGTATCTAGTATAGTGAAATCATAGAATATAGTTTATTTTTACCAGATTCAAAGTATCTTTATTCGAGTTCAAATACAATTCCTTAATTCTACTCCACGGGTACGCTCGCGATTATTCTATTTCTATATCTCATCTGCGATAGTCTTGAGGCTCGACGACTAGAGCGAACCAGCGCTTAGTTGCTCCATCCTCACTTCTACCGTATACAGAATATCTTGCGCCCAGGTTGATCCCGGTAAGCTAGAGCGAACCAACGCTTAGCCGCGCCGTACTCGACCGAAGTTCAAGTATTCTCGACGAGCCTTGCACCTCCGACAAAGCGTACACGACGCGCGGGGAGGAGAGAGTTTATTCGTCGTCTCGCTCGGGAATACGTGGGTGATGCACCAGAATATTCAATTTCCTGCGTTCGAGTCCTGGTTCCTGTGAAGGAGGTTTCCTTCGCCGCACGACCCGTAATTACCGTTTTATCGAGTCCGAAACGCCAACGAACCCGGTCCGGACGCAATTCGCGTTATTTTCGGGAACGGTTACGACTTTGTGCCACCGTTGCGAGCGCAACCGCACCTCGGGACGTGACAATACGTAGACATCTGCAAACGCTATTTCCTAGCAAGGAAGTGTCGCATTTACATTCATTTGAAGTGTAGGCGAGGAATACAAGACACTTCGCAAATCATATTATATCTCACCATGAAACATAGAAATGAGATTCGGTATCGCGTTTTAAGAAGCATTAGAACACTATTGCTACGATACGTAGATATCTGCAAACGCTACTTCCTAGCGAGGAAGTATCGCATTCACATTCATTTGTAGTGTAGACGAGGAATACATAACACTTCGCAAATCATATTATATCTTACCATGGAACATAGAAATGAGATGCGATATCGTGTTTTAAGAATCATAAGAACTCTATTGCTACGATACGTAGACATCTGCAAACGCTATTTCCTTGCAAGGAAGTGTCGCATTTACATTCATTTGAATCGTAGACGAGGAATGCATAACACTTCGCAATGAATATTACATCTTATCATGAAATATAGAATTGAGATGCGATATCTTGTTTTAAGAAGCATTTGAACTCTATTGCTTCGATACGTAGACATCTGCAAACGCTATTTCCTAGCAAGGAAGTGTCGCATTTACATCCATTTGAATCGTAGACTAGGAATGCATAACACTTCGCAACGAATATTATATCTTACCATGAAACATAGAAATGAGATGCGATATCGCGTTTTAAGAATCACATGAACTCTATTGCTACGAGACGTAGACATCTGCATTCGCTATTTCCTTGCAAGGAAGTGTCGCATTTACATTCATTTGAAGTGTAGACGAGGAATACATAACACTTCGCAAATCATATTACATCTTACCATGAAACATAGAAATGAAATGCGATATCGCGTTCTAAGAAGCATTAGAACTCTATTGCTACGATACCTAGACATCTGCAGACGCTATTTCCTAGCAAGGAAGTATCTCATTTACAATCATTTGTAGTGTAGACGAGGAATACATGACACTTCGCAAATCATATTATATCTTACCATGAATCATAGAAATGAGATGTGATATCGCGTTTTATGAAGCATTAGAACACTATTGCTACGAGACGTAGACATCTGCAATCGCTATTTCCTTGCAAGGAAGTGTCGCATTTACATTTGAAGTGTAGACGAGGAATACATAACACTTCGCAAATCATATTATATCTTACCATGAAACATAGAAATGAGATGCGATATCGCGTTTTAAGAAGCATTAGAACTCTATTGCTACGATACCTAGACATCTGCAGACGGTATTTCCTAGCAAGGAAGTGTCGCATTTACATTCATTTGAAGTGTAGACGAGGAATACATGATACTTCGCAAATCATATTATATCTTACCATGAAACATAGAAATGAAATGCGATATCGCGTTTTAAGCATCATAAGAACTCTATTGCTACGATACGTAGACATCTGCAAACGCTATTTCCTTGCAAGGAAGTGTCGCATTTACATTCATTTGAATCGTAGACAAGGAATGCATAACACTTCGCAATGAATATTATATCTTATCAGGAGACATAGATATGAGATGCAATATCTCGTTTTAAGAAGCATTTGAACTCTATTGCTTCGATACGTAGACATCTGCAAACGCTATTTCCTAGCAAGGAAGTGTCGCATTTACATTCATTTGAAGTGTAGACGAGGAATGCATAACACTTCGCAATGAATATTATATCTTATCAGGAAACATAGATATGAGATGCAATATCTCGTTTTAAGAAGCATTTGAACTCTATTGCTTCGATACGTAGACATCTGCAAACGCTATTTCCTAGCAAGGATGTGTCGCATTTACATTCATTTGAAGTGTAGGCGAGGAATACATGACACTTCGCAAATCATATTATATCTTACCATGAAACATAGAAATGAGATGCGATATCGCGTTTTAGGAAGCATTAGAACTCTATTGCTACGATACGTTGACAACTGCAAACGCTATTTCCTTGCAAGGAAGTGTCGCATTTACATTCATTTGAAGTGTAGACGAGGAATACATGACACTTCGCAAATCATATTATATCTTACCATGAAACATAGAAATGAGATTCGATATCGCGTTTTAAGAAGCATTAGAAAGCTATTGCTACGATACGTAGACATCTGCAAATGCTATTTCCTAGCGAGGAAGTATCGCATTCACATTCATTTGAAGTGTAGACGAGGAATACATAACACTTCGCAAATCATGTTATATCTTACCATGAAACATAGAAATGAGATGCGATATCGCGTTTTAAGGAGCATTAGAACTCTATTGCTACGATACGTAGAAATCTGCAATCGCTATTTCCTTGCAAGGAAGTGTCGCATTTACATTCATTTGAAGTGTAGACGAGGAATACATAAAACTTCGCAAATCATATTATATCTTACCATGAAACATAGAAATGAGATGCGATATCGCGTGTTAAGAAGCATTAGAACTCTATTGCTACGATACCTAGACATTTGCAGACGCTATTTCCTTGCAAGGAAGTGTCGCATTAACATTCGTTTGTAGTGTAGACGAGGAATACATGATACTTCGCAAATCATATTATATCTTACCATGAAACATAGAAATGAGATGCGATATCGCGTTTTAAGAAGCATTAGAACACTATTGCTACGATATGTAGACATTTGCAAACGCTATTTCCTAGCAAAGAAGTGTCGCATTTACATTCATTTGAAGTGTAGACGAGGAATACATAAAACTTCGCAAATCATATTATATCTTACCATGAAACATAGAAATGAGATGCGATATCGCGTGTTAAGAAGCATTAGAACTCTATTGCTACGATACCTAGACATTTGCAGACGCTATTTCCTTGCAAGGAAGTGTCGCATTTACATTCATTTGAAGTGTAGACGAGGAATACATGACACTTCGCAAATCATATTGTATCTTACCATGAAACATAGAAATGAGATGCGATATCGCGTTTTAAGAAGCATTAGAACACTATTGCTACGATAGGTAGACATTTGCAAACACTATTTCCTTGCAAGGAAGTGTCGCATTTACATTCATTTGAAGTGTAGACGAGGAATACATAACACTTCGCAAATCATATTATATCTTACCATGAAGCATAGAAATGAGATGCGATATCGCGTTTTTAGTAGCATTAGGACTATATTGCTACGATACCTAGACATCGGCAGACGCTATTTCCTAGCAAGGAAGTGTCGCATTTACATTCATTTGAAGTGTAGACGAGGAATACATGATACTTCGCAATGAATATTATATCTTATCAGGAAACATAGATATGAGATGCAATATCTCGCTTTAAGAATCATATGAACTCTATTGCTACGATGCGGAAACATCTGCAGACGCTATTGCCTAGGAAGGAAGTGTCGCATTTACATTCATTTGATGTGTAGACGAGGAATACGTGATACTTCGCAAATCATATTATATCTTACCATGAAACATAGAGATGAGATGCGATATCGCGTTTTAAGAAGCATTTGAACTCTATTGCTTCGATACGTGGATATCTGCAAACGCTATTTCCTTCCAAGGAAGTGTCGCATTTACATTCATTTGAAGTGTAGACGAGGAATACATGACACTTCGCAAATCATATCATATCTTACCATGAAACATAGAAATGAGATGCGATATCGCGTTTTAAGAAGCATTAGAACTCTATTGCTACGATACCTAGACATCTGCAGACGCTATTTCCTTGCAAGGAAGAGTCGCATTTACATTCATTTGAAGTGTAGACGAGGAATACCTGACACTTCGCAAATCATATTATATCTTACCATGAAACATAGAAATGAGATGCGATATCGCGTTTTAAGAAGCATTAGAACACTATTGCTACGATAGGTAGACATTTGCAAACGCTATTTCCTAGCAAAGAAGTGTCGCATTTACATTCATTTGAAGTGTAGACGAGGAATACATAACACTTCGCAAATCATATTATATCTTACCATGAAACATAGAAATGAGATGCGATATCGCGTTTTAAGAAGCATTAGAACCCTATTGCTACGATACGTAGACATCTGCAAACGCTATTTCCTTGCAAGGAAGTGTCGCATTTACATTCCGTTGAATCGTAGACGAGGAATGCATAACACTTCGCAATGAATATTATATCTTATCAGGAAACATAGATATGAGATGCAATATCTCGCATTAAGAATCATATGAACTCTATTGCTACGATACGTAGACATCTGCAGACGATATTGCCTAGCAAGGAAGTGTCGCATTTACATTCATTTGATGTGTAGACGAGGAATACGTGATACTTCGCAAATCATATTATATCTTACCATGAAACATAGAGATGAGATGCGATATCGCGTTTTAAGTAGCATTTGAAATCTATTGCTTCGATACGTAGACATCTGCAAACGCTATTTCCTTCCAAGGAAGTGTCGCATTTACATTCATTTGAAGTGTATACGAGGAATACATAACACTTCGCAAATCATATTATATCTTACCATGAATCATAGAAATGAGATTCGATATCGCGTTTTAAGAAGCATTAGAAAGCTATTGCTACGATACGTAGACATCTGTAAACGCTATTTCCTTGCAAGGAAGTGTCGCATTTACATTCATTTGAAGTGTAGACGAGGAATACATGACACTTCGCAAATCATATTGTATCTTACCATGAAACATAGAAATGAGATGCGATATCGCGTTTTAAGAAGCATTAGAACACTATTGCTACGATAGGTAGACATTTGCAAACGCTATTTCCTTGCAAGGAAGTGTCGCATTTACATTCATTTGAAGTGTAGACGAGGAATACATAACACTTCGCAAATCATATTATATCTTACCATGAAGCATAGAAATGAGATGCGATATCGCGTTTTAAGTAGCATTAGAACTCTATTGCTACGATACCTAGACATCGGCAGACGCTATTTCCTAGCAAGGAAGTGTCGCATTTACATTCATTTGAAGTGTAGACGAGGAATACATGATACTTCGCAAATCATATTATATCTTACCAAGAAACATAGAAATGAGATGCGATATCGCGTTTTAAGAAGCATTAGAACACTATTGCTACGATAGGTAGACATTTGCAAACGCTATTTCCTAGCAAAGAAGTGTCGCATTTACATTCATTTGAAGTGTAGACGAGGAATACATAACACTTCGCAAATCATATTATATCTTACCATGAAACATAGAAATGAGATGCGATATCGCGTTTTAAGAAGCATTAGAACCCTATTGCTACGATACGTAGACATCTGCAAACGCTATTTCCTTGCAAGGAAGTGTCGCATTTACATTCCGTTGAATCGTAGACGAGGAATGCATAACACTTCGCAATGAATATTATATCTTATCAGGAAACATAGATATGAGATGCAATATCTCGCATTAAGAATCATATGAACTCTATTGCTACGATACGTAGACATCTGCAGACGATATTGCCTAGCAAGGAAGTGTCGCATTTACATTCATTTGATGTGTAGACGAGGAATACGTGATACTTCGCAAATCATATTATATCTTACCATGAAACATAGAGATGAGATGCGATATCGCGTTTTAAGTAGCATTTGAACTCTATTGCTTCGATACGTAGACATCTGCAAACGCTATTTCCTTCCAAGGAAGTGTCGCATTTACATTCATTTGAAGTGTATACGAGGAATACATAACACTTCGCAAATCATATTATATCTTACCATGAAGCATAGAAATGAGATGCGATATCGCGTTTTAAGTAGCATTAGAACTCTATTGCTACGATACTTAGACATCGGCAGACGCTATTTCCTAGCAAGGAAGTGTCGGATTTACATTCATTTGAAGTGTAGACGAGGAATACATGATACTTCGCAAATCATGTTATATCTTACCATGAAACATAGAAATGAGATGCGATATCGCGTTTTAAGTATCATATGAACTCTATTGCTACGATACGTAGACATCTGCAATCGCTATTTCCTTGCAAGGAAGTGTCGCATTTACTTTCATTTGAAGTGTAGACGAGGAATACATAACACTTCGCAAATCACATTATATCTTACCATGAAACATAGAAATGAGATGCGATATCGCGTTTTAAGAATCATAAGAACTCTATTGCTACGATACGTAGACATCTGCAAACGCTATTTCCTTGCAAGGAAGTGTCGCATTTACATTCATTTGACTCGTAGACGAGGAATGCATAACACTTCGCAATGAATATTATATCTTACCATGAAACATAGAAATGAGATGCGATATCGCGTTTTAAGAAGCATTAGAACTCTATTGCTACGATACCTAGACATCTGCAGACGCTATTTCATTGCAAGGAAGTGTCGCATTTACATTCATTTGAAGTGTAGACGAGGAATACATGACACTTCGCAAACCATATTATATCTTACCATGAAACATAGAAATGAGACTTGATATCGCGTTTTAAGAAGCATCAGAACACTATTGCTACGATAGGTAGTCTTTTGCAAACGCTATTTCCTAGCAAAGAAGTGTCGCATTTACATTCATTTGAAGTGTAGACGAGGAATACATAACACTTCGCAAATCATATTATGTCTTACCATGAAGCATAGAAATGAGATGCGATATCGCGTTTTAAGTAGCATTAGAACTCTATTTCTACGATACCTAGACATCGGCAGACGCTATTTCCTAGCAAGGAAGTGTCGCATTTACATTCATTTGAAGTGTAGACGAGGACTACATGATACTTCGCAAATCATATTATATCTTACCAGGAAACATAGAAATGAGATGCGATATCGCGTTTTAAGAAGCATTAGAACTCTATTGCTACGATACGTAGACATCTGCAAACGCTATTTCCTTGCAAGGAAGTGTCGCATTTACATTCATTTGAAACGTAGACGAAAAATGCATAACACTTCGCAATGAATATTATATCTTATCATGAAACATAGATATGAGATGCAATATCTCGTTTTAAGAAGCATTTGAACTCTATTGCTACGATACGTAGACATCTTCAATCGCAATATCCGTGCAAGGAAGTGTCGCATTTACATTCATTTGAAATGTAGACGAGGAATACATAACACTTCGCAAATCATGTTATATCTTACCATGAAACATAGAAATGAGATGCGATATCGCGTTTTAAGAATCATATGAACTCTATTGCTACGATACGTAGACATCTGCAATCGCTATTTCCTTGCAAGGAAGTGTCGCATTTACATTCATTTGAAGTGTAGACGAGGAATACATAACACTTCGCAAATCATATTATATCTTACCATGAAGCATAGAAATGAGATGCGATATCGCGTTTTAAGTAGCATTAGAACTCTATTGCTACGATACGTAGACATCTGCAAACGCTATTTCCTTGCAAGGAAGTGTCGCATTTACATTCATTTGAATCGTAGACGAGGAATACATAACACTTCGCCAATCATATTATATCTTACCATGAAGCATAGAAATGAGATGCGATATCGCGTTTTAAGTAGCATTAGAACTCTATTGCTACGATACCTAGCCATCGGCAGACGCTATTTCCTAGCAAGGAAGTGTCGCATTTACATTCATTTGAAGTGTAGACGAGGAATACATGCTACTTCGCAAATCATATTATATCTTACCATGAAACATAGAAATGAGATGCGATATCGCGCTTTAAGAAGCATTAGAAAGCTATTGCTACGATACGTAGATATCTGCAAACGCTATTTCCTAGCGAGGAAGTATCGCATTCACATTCATTTGAAGTGTAGACGAGGAATACATGATACTTCGCAAATCATATTATATCTTATCATGAAACATAGAAATGAGATGCGATATCGCGTTTTAAGAAGCATTAGAACTCTATTGCTACGATACGTAGAAATCTGCAATCGCTATTTCCTTGCAAGGAAGTGTCGCATTTACTTTCATTTGAAATGTAGACGAGGAATACATAACACCTCGCAAATCATATTATATCTTACCATGAAACATAGAAATGAGATGCGATATCGCGTTTTAAGAAGCATTAGAAATCTGTTGCTACGATACCTAGACATCTGCAGACGCTATTTCCTAGCAAGGAAGTGTCGCATTAACATTCATTTGTAGTGTAGACGAGGAATACATGATACTTCGCAAATCATATTATATCTTACCATGAAACATAGAAATGAGATGCGATATCGCGTTTTAAGAAGCATTAGAACACTATTGCTACGATATGTAGACATTTGCAAACGCCATTTCCTAGCAAAGAAGTGTCGCATTTACATTCATTTGAAGTGTAGACGAGGAATACATAAAACTTCGCAAATCATATTATATCTTACCATGAAACATAGAAATGAGATGCGATATCGCGTTTTAAGAAGCATTAGAACTCTATTGCTACGATACCTAGACATCTGCAGACGCTATTTCCTTGCAAGGAAGTGTCGCATTTACATTCATTTGAAGTGTAGACGAGGAATACATGACACTTCGCAAATCATATTGTATCTTACCATGAAACATAGAAATGAGATGCGATATCGCGTTTTAAGAAGCATTAGAACACTATTGCTACGATAGGTAGACATTTGCAAACGCTATTTCCTTGCAAGGAAGTGTCGCATTTACATTCATTTGAAGTGTAGACGAGGAATACATAACACTTCGCAAATCATATTATATCTTACCATGAAGCATAGAAATGAGATGCGATATCGCGTTTTAAGTAGCATTAGGACTCTATTGCTACGATACCTAGACATCGGCAGACGCTATTTCGTAGCAAGGAAGTGTCGCATTTACATTCATTTGAAGTGTAGACGAGGACTACATGATACTTCGCAATGAATATTATATCTTATCAGGAAACATAGATATGAGATGCAATATCTCGCTTTAAGAATCATATGAACTCTATTGCTACGATACGGAGACATCTGCAGACGCTATTGCCTAGGAAGGAAGTGTCGCATTTACATTCATTTGATGTGTAGACGAGGAATACGTGATACTTCGCAAATCATATTATATCTTACCATGAAACATAGAGATGAGATGCGATATCGCGTTTTAAGAAGCATTTGAACTCTATTGCTTCGATACGTGGATATCTGCAAACGCTATTTCCTTCCAAGGAAGTGTCGCATTTACATTCATTTGAAGTGTAGACGAGGAATACATGACACTTCGCAAATCATATTGTATCTTACCATGAAACATAGAAATGAGATGCGATATCGCGTTTTAAGAAGCATTAGAACACTATTGCTACGATAGGTAGACATCGGCAGACGCTATTTCCTAGCAAGGAAGTGTCGCATTTACATTCATTTGAAGTGTAGACGAGGACTACATGATACTTCGCAATGAATATTATATCTTATCAGGAAACATAGATATGAGATGCAATATCTCGCTTTAAGAATCATATGAACTCTATTGCTACGATACGGAGACATCTGCAGACGCTATTGCCTAGGAAGGAAGTGTCGCATTTACATTCATTTGATGTGTAGACGAGGAATACGTGATACTTCGCAAATCATATTATATCTTACCATGAAACATAGAGATGAGATGCGATATCGCGTTTTAAGAAGCATTTGAACTCTATTGCTTCGATACGTGGATATCTGCAAACGCTATTTCCTTCCAAGGAAGTGTCGCATTTACATTCATTTGAAGTGTAGACGAGGAATACATGACACTTCGCAAATCATATTGTATCTTACCATGAAACATAGAAATGAGATGCGATATCGCGTTTTAAGAAGCATTAGAACACTATTGCTACGATAGGTAGACATCGGCAGACGCTATTTCCTAGCAAGGAAGTGTCGCATTTACATTCATTTGAAGTGTAGACGAGGACTACATGATACTTCGCAATGAATATTATATCTTATCAGGAAACATAGATATGAGATGCAATATCTCGCTTTAAGAATCATATGAACTCTATTGCTACGATACGGAGACATCTGCAGACGCTATTGCCTAGGAAGGAAGTGTCGCATTTACATTCATTTGAAGTGTAGACGAGGAATACATGCTACTTCGCAAATCATATTATATCTTACCATGAAACATAGAAATGAGATGCGATATCGCGCTTTAAGAAGCATTAGAAAGCTATTGCTACGATACGTAGATATCTGCAAACGCTATTTCCTAGCGAGGAAGTATCGCATTCACATTCATTTGAAGTGTAGATGAGGAATACATGATACTTCGCAAATCATATTATATCTTATCATGAAACATAGAAATGAGATGCGATATCGCGTTTTAAGAAGCATTAGAACTCTATTGCTACGATACGTAGAAATCTGCAATCGCTATTACCTTGCAAGGAAGTGTCGCATTTACTTTCATTTGAAATGTAGACGAGGAATACATAACACCTCGCAAATCATATTATATCTTACCATGAAACATAGAAATGAGATGCGATATCGCGTTTTAAGAAGCATTAGAACTCTGTTGCTACGATACCTAGACATCTGCAGACGCTATTTCCTAGCAAGGAAGTGTCGCATTAACATTCATTTGTAGTGTAGACGAGGAATACATGATACTTCGCAAATCATATTATATCTTACCATGAAACATAGAAATGAGATGCGATATCGCGTTTTAAGAAGCATTAGAACACTATTGCTACGATATGTAGACATTTGCAAACGCTATTTCCTAGCAAAGAAGTGTCGCATTTACATTCATTTGAAGTGTAGACGAGGAATACATAAAACTTCGCAAATCATATTATATCTTACCATGAAACATAGAAATGAGATGCGATATCGCGTTTTAAGAAGCATTAGAACTCTATTGCTACGATACCTAGACATCTGCAGACGCTATTTCCTTGCAAGGAAGTGTCGCATTTACATTCATTTGAAGTGTAGACGAGGAATACATGACACTTCGCAAATCATATTGTATCTTACTATGAAACATAGAAATGAGATGCGATATCGCGTTTTAAGAAGCATTAGAACACTATTGCTACGATAGGTAGACATTTGCAAACGCTATTTCCTTGCAAGGAAGTGTCGCATTTACATTCATTTGAAGTGTAGACGAGGAATACATAACACTTCGCAAATCATATTATATCTTACCATGAAGCATAGAAATGAGATGCGATATCGCGTTTTAAGTTGTCACGTCCCGAGGTGCGGTTGCGCTCGCAACGGTGGCACAAAGTCGTAACCGTTCCCGAAAATAACGCGAATTGCGTCCGGACCGGGTTCGTTGGCGTTTCGGACTCGATAAAACGGTAATTAACACTAAACTTACCTTGCGAAGGCTTGATTCCGCTGTCTGATTTCTCTTTCCAGGTACCTGGAGCGCCTTGGATCCGCAACCGGGATGGCGGCGGCGTACGGCTGGAACGGAGGTACGTCTACGGGAATAAGCGTCCAGGCGGTTTGACTCCGGCTGGCAGGTATCGGCGTTTGGCCCTGACGATTGGCGACTCGTACGGGTCGTGCGGCGAAGGAAACCTCCTTCACAGGAACCAGGACTCGAACGTAGGAAATTGAATATTCTGGTGCATCACCCACGTATTCCCGAGCGAGACGACGAATAAATTCTCTCCTCCCCGCGCGTCGTGTACGCTTTGTCGGAGGTGCAAGGGCTCATCGAGAATACTTGAACTTCGGTTGAATACGGCACGGCTAAGCGTTGGTTCGCTCTAGCTTACCGGGATCGACCTGGGCGCAAGATATTCTGTACACGGTAGAAGTGAGGATGGAGCAACTAAGCGCTGGTTCGCTCTAGTCGTCGAGCCTCAAGACTATCGTAGATGAGATATAGAATTAGAATAATCGCGAGCGTACCCGTGGATTAGAATTAAGGAATTGTATTTGAACTTGAATAAAGATACTTTGAATCTGGTAAAAATAAACTATATTCTATGATTTCACTATACTAGATACACTTGACTAAATTCTAAGTTACTGACTAGCGATTACAATGAGAATTAGAAATAGTATAAAGTATCGAATGGACTCCGCTATGGGAGTATGGATAGAGACGAATGCATTAGAGCTAATTGCTCGTTGCGAATGAGCCTATTGCTCGGATCGGAAGTGCATCGTTCGGATGCTGGATTAGAACTCCTCGGTTCGGAGATGAGATACGAACTCTCCCGTTCGGAGGTGAGATACCAACTCTCCCGTTCGGAGGTGAGATACCAACTCTCCCGTTCGGAGGTGAGATTGGAACTGACTCTCGGATCTCGCGTCCGCGACCTCCTCGGGTCGCGCGGCGCGCGAGTCGCTGGGCCCTCGCGGTGGGGCGGACGGTCGGAGTACGGCGGCCGCTCGGCCCTCGTGGTGGGGCGGCCGTACGGAGTGGGGCGCGGCCCGCGTTAAGCGTGAGCCGCGAGCGTCGAGTGTGCGCGCGAGTGCACGGAACATAGCCGTGCATGAATGAAATATATACATATATTCACTTAAATCTAGGTGTGTGTTGGTGTGTATGTACATAGGTGAGTAGTGTCCTTATTCTAATCCCACATGTACGAGAAGTACGTATAGGGCTTCGTGATCGCTGGGGATTCGACCCAGTATGTGTCGGAGAGCTCCTCGCCCTCGTAATACGGGGTGAAGTCCTCCCCCTCGTGTGTGGAGATCGCGCGTGGGCGCGGCATGCTGCATCCCTCTTCCCTCTCGTACCTTTGTCTCCTTCTGTAGGGACGGCGAGTCGGCGGGTGGCCCGTGTGCAGGGGCTCCGGATACGGATGCTGGGGATGATGAGTTGGACGCCGGAGGGTGGCAGGCGGTACGCCTGACGTTACAAAGTAGCATTAGGACTCTACTGCTACGATACCTAGACATCGGCAGACGCTATTTCCTAGCAAGGAAGTGTCGCATTTACATTCATTTGAAGTGTAGACGAGGTCTACATGATACTTCGCAATGAATATTATATCTTATCAGGAAACATAGATATGAGATGCAATATCTCGCTTTAAGAATCATATGAACTCTATTGCTACGATACGGAGACATCTGCAGACGCTATTGCCTAGGAAGGAAGTGTCGCATTTACATTCATTTGATGTGTAGACGAGGAATACGTGATACTTCGCAAATCATATTATATCTTACCATGAAACATAGAGATGAGATGCGATATCGCGTTTTAAGAAGCATTTGAACTCTATTGCTTCGATACGTGGATATCTGCAAACGCTATTTCCTTCCAAGGAAGTGTCGCATTTACATTCATTTGAAGTGTAGACGAGGAATACATGACACTTCGCAAATCATATCATATCTTACCATGAATCATAGAAATGAGATTCGATATCGCGTTTTAAGAAGCATTAGAAAGCTATTGCTACGATACGTAGACATCTGCAAACGCTATTTCCTAGCGAGGAAGTATCGCATTCACAATCATTTGAAGTGTAGACGAGGAATACACAACACTTCGCAAATCATGTTATATCTTACCATGAAACATAGAAATGAGATGCGATATCGCGTTTTAAGAAGCATTAGAACACTATTGCTACGATAGGTAGACATTTGCAAACGCTATTTCCTAGCAAAGAAGTGTCGCATTTACATTCATTTGAAGTGTAGACGAGGAATACATAAAACTTCGCCAATCATATTATATCCTACCATGAAACATAGAAATGAGATGCGATATCGCGTTTTAAGAAGCATTAGAACCCTATTGCTACGATACCTAGACATCTGCAGACGCTATTTCCTTGCAAGGAAGAGTCGCATTTACATTCATTTGAAGTGTAGACGAGGAATACCTGACACTTCGCAAATCATATTATATCTTACCATGAAACATAGAAATGAGATGCGATATCGCGTTTTAAGAAGCATTAGAACACTATTGCTACGATAGGTAGACATTTGCAAACGCTATTTCCTAGCAAAGAAGTGTCGCATTTACATTCATTTGAAGTGTAGACGAGGAATACATAACACTTCGCAAATCATATTATATCTTACCATGAAACATAGAAATGAGATGCGATATCGCGTTTTAAGAAGCATTAGAACACCATTGCTACGATATGTAGACATTTGCAAACGCTATTTCCTTGCAAGGAAGTGTCGCATTTACATTCATTTGAAGTGTAGACGAGGAATACATAACACTTCGCAAATCATATTATATCTTACCATGAAACATAGAAATGAGATGCGATATCGCGTTTTAAGAAGCATAAGAACTCTATTGCTACGATACGTAGACATCTGCATACGCTATTTCCTTGCAAGGAAGTGTCGCATTTACATTCATTTGAAGTGCAGACGAGGAATACATAACACTTCGCAAATCATATTATATCTTACCATGAAACATGGGAATGAGATGCGATATCGCGTTCTAAGAATCATAAGAACTCTATTGCTACGATACGTAGACATCTGCAAACGCTATTTCCCTGCAAGGAAGTGTCGCATTTAGATTCATTTGAACCGTAGACGAGGAATGCATAACACTTCGCAAAGAATATTATATCTTATCATGAAACATAGATAAGAGATGCAATATCTCTTTTTAAGAAGCATTTGAACTCTATTGCTTCGATACGTAGACATCTGCAAACGCTATTTCCTAGCAAGGAAGTGTCGCATTTACATTCATTTGAAGTGTAGACGAGGAATACATAACACTTCGCCAATCATATTATATCTTACCATGAAACATAGAAATGAGATGCGATGTCGCGTTTTAAGAAGCATTAGAACACCATTGCTACGATATGTAGACATTTGCAAACGCTATTTCCTTGCAAGGAAGTGTCGCATTTACATTCATTTGAAGTGTAGACGAGGAATACATAACACTTCGCAAATCATATTATATCTTACCATGAAACATAGAAATGAGATGCGATATCGCGTTTTAAGAAGCATAAGAACTCTATTGCTACGATACGTAGATATCTGCAAACGCTATTTCCTTGCAAGGATTGTCGCATTTACATTCATTTGAATCGTAGGCGAGGAATGCATAACACTTCGCAATGAATATTATATCTTATCAAGAAACATAGATATGAGATGCAATATCTCGTTTTAAGAAGCACTTGAACTCAATTGCTACGATACGTAGACATCTGCAAACGCTATTTCCTTGCAAGGAAGTGTCGCATTTACATTCATTTGAATCGTAGACGAGGAATGCATAACATCTCGCAATGAATATTATATCTTACCATGAAACATAGAAATGAGATGCGATATCGCGTTTTAAGTAGCATTAGAACTCTATTGCTACGATACCTAGACATCTGCAGACGCTATTTCCTAGCAAGGAAGTGTCGCATTTACATTCATTTGAAACGTAGACGAGGAATGCATAACACTTCGCAATGAATATTATATCTTATCATGAAACATAGATATGAGATGCAATATCTCGTTTTAAGAAGCATTTGAACTCTATTGCTACGATACATAGACATCTGCAATCGCTATTTCCTTGCAAGGAAGTGTCGCATTTACATTCATTTGAAGTGTTGACGAGGAATAGATAACACTTCGCAAATCATATTATATCTTACCATGAAACATAGAAATGAGATGCGATATCGCGTTTTAAGAAGCATTAGAACTCTATTGCTACGATACGTAGACATCTGCAAACGCTATTTCCTTGCAAGGAAGTGTCGCATTTACATTCACTTGAATCGTAGACGAGGAATGCATGACACTTCGCAATGAATATTATATCTTATCATGAAACATAGATATGAGATGCAATATCTCGTTTTAGGAAGCATTTGAACTCTATTGCTTCGATACGTAGACATCTGCAAACGCTATTTCCTAGCAAGGAAGTGACGCATTTACTTTCATTTGAAGTGTAGACGAGGAATACATAACACTTCGCAAATCATATTATATCTTACCATGAAACATAGAAATGAGATTCGATATCGCATTTTAAGAAGCATTAGAAAGCTATTGCTACGATACGTAGACATCTGCAAACGCTATTTCCTAGCGAGGAAGTATCGCATTCACATTCATTTGAAGTGTAGACGAGGAATACATAACACTTCGCAAATCATGTTATATCTTACCATGAAACATAGAAATGAGATGCGATATCGCGTTTTAGGAATCATATGAACTCTATTGCTACGATATGTAGACATTTGCAAACGCTATTTCCTTGCAAGGAAGTGTCGCATTTACATTCATTTGAAGTGTAGACGAGGAATACATAACACTTCGCAAATCATATTATATCTTACCATGAAACATAGAAATGAGATGCGATATCGCGTTTTAAGAAGCATAAGAACTCTATTGCTACGATACGTAGATATCTGCAAACGCTATTTCCTTGCAAGGAAGTGTCGCATTTACATTCATTTGAATCGTAGGCGAGGAATGCATAACACTTCGCAATGAATATTATATCTTATCAAGAAACATAGATATGAGATGCAATATCTCGTTTTAAGAAGCATTTGAACTCAATTGCTGCGATACGTAGACATCTGCAAACGCTATTTCCTTGCAAGGAAGTGTCGCATTTACATTCATTTGAATCGTAGACGAGGAATGCATAACATCTCGCAATGAATATTATATCTTACCATGAAACATAGAAATGAGATGCGATATCGCGTTTTAAGTAGCATTAGAACTCTATTGCTACGATACCTAGACATCTGCAGACGCTATTTCCTAGCAAGGAAGTGTCGCATTTACATTCATTTGAAACGTAGACGAGGAATGCATAACACTTCGCAATGAATATTATATCTTATCATGAAACATAGATATGAGATGCAATATCTCGTTTTAAGAAGCATTTGAACTCTATTGCTACGATACATAGACATCTGCAATCGCTATTTCCTTGCAAGGAAGTGTCGCATTTACATTCATTTGAAGTGTTGACGAGGAATAGATAACACTTCGCAAATCATATTATATCTTACCATGAAACATAGAAATGAGATGCGATATCGCGTTTTAAGAAGCATTAGAACTCTATTGCTACGATACGTAGACATCTGCAAACGCTATTTCCTTGCAAGGAAGTGTCGCATTTACATTCATTTGAATCGTAGACGAGGAATGCATGACACTTCGCAATGAATATTATATCTTATCATGAATCATAGATATGAGATGCAATATCTCGTTTTAGGAAGCATTTGAACTCTATTGCTTCGATACGTAGACATCTGCAAACGCTATTTCCTAGCAAGGAAGTGACGCATTTACTTTCATTTGAAGTGTAGACGAGGAATACATAACACTTCGCAAATCATATTATATCTTACCATGAAACATAGAAATGAGATTCGATATCGCATTTTAAGAAGCATTAGAAAGCTATTGCTACGATACGTAGACATCTGCAAACGCTATTTCCTAGCGAGGAAGTATCGCATTCACATTCATTTGAAGTGTAGACGAGGAATACATAACACTTCGCCAATCATGTTATATCTTACCATGAAACATAGAAATGAGATGCGATATCGCGTTTTAGGAATCATATGAACTCTATTGCTACGATACGTAGACATCTGCAATCGCTATATCCGTGCAAGGAAGTGTCGCATTTACATTCATTTGAAGTGTAGACGAGGAATACATAACACTTCGCAAATCATATTATATCTTACCATGAAACATAGAAATGTGTTGCGATATCGCGTTTTAAGAAGCATTAGAACTCTATTGCTACGATACGTAGACATCTGCAAACGCTATTTCCTTGCAAGGAAGTGTCGCATTTACATTCATTTGAATCGTAGGCGAGGAATGCATAACACTTCGCAATGAATATTATATCTTATCAAGAAACATAGATATGAGATGCAATATCTCGTTTTAAGAAGCATTTGAACTCAATTGCTACGATACGTAGACATCTGCAAACGCTATTTCCTTGCAAGGAAGTGTCGCATTTACATTCATTTGAATCGTAGACGAGGAATGCATAACATCTCGCAATGAATATTATATCTTACCATGAAACATAGAAATGAGATGCGATATCGCGTTTTAAGTAGCATTAGAACTCTATTGCTACGATACCTAGACATCTGCAGATGCTATTTCCTAGCAAGGAAGTGTCGCATTTACATTCATTTGAAACGTAGACGAGGAATGCATAACACTTCGCAATGAATATTATATCTTATCATGAAACATAGATATGAGATGCAATATCTCGTTTTAAGAAGCATTTGAACTCTATTGCTACGATACGTAGACATCTGCAATCGCTATTTCCTTGCAAGGAAGTGTCGCATTTACATTCATTTGAAGTGTTGACGAGGAATAGATAACACTTCGCAAATCATATTATATCTTACCATGAAACATAGAAATGAGATGCGATATCGCGTTTTAGGAAGCATTAGAACTCTATTGCTACGATACGTAGACATCTGCAAACGCTATTTCCTTGCAAGGAAGTGTCGCATTTACATTCATTTGAATCGTAGACGAGGAATGCATGACACTTCGCAATGAATATTATATCTTATCATGAAACATAGAAATGAGATGCGATATCGCGTTTTAAGAAGCATTAGAACTCTATTTGCTTCGATACGTAGACATCTGCAAACGCTATTTCCTAGCAAGGAAGTGTCGCATTTACATTCATTTGATGTGTAGACGAGGAATACATAACACTTCGCAAATCATATTATATCTTACCATTAAACATAGAAATGAGATGCGATATCGCGTTTTAAGAAGCATTAGAAATCTATTGCTACGATACGTAGACATCTGCAAACGCCATTTCCTATCGAGGAAGTGTCGCATTCACATTCATTTGAAGTGTAGACGAGGAATACATGATACTTCGCAAATCATATTATATCTTACCATGAAACATAGAAATGAGATGCGATATCGCGATTTAAGAATCATAAGAACTCTATTGCTACGATACGTAGACATCTGCATACGCTATTTCCTTGCAAGGAAGTGTCGCATTTACATTCATTTGAAGTGCAGACGAGGAATACATAACACTTCGCAAATCATATTATATCTTACCATGAAACATGGGAATGAGATGCGATATCGCGTTCTAAGAATCATAAGAACTCTATTGCTACGATACGTAGACATCTGCAAACGCTATTTCCCTGCAAGGAAGTGTCGCATTTACATTCATTTGAACCGTAGACGAGGAATGCATAACACTTCGCAAAGAATATTATATCTTATCATGAAACATAGATAAGAGATGCAATATCTCTTTTTAAGAAGCATTTGAACTCTATTGCTTCGATACGTAGACATCTGCAAACGCTATTTCCTAGCAAGGAAGTGTCGCATTTACATTCATTTGAAGTGTAGACGAGGAATACATAACACTTCGCCAATCATATTATATCTTACCATGAAACATAGAAATGAGATGCGATGTCGCGTTTTAAGAAGCATTAGAACACCATTGCTACGATATGTAGACATTTGCAAACGCTATTTCCTTGCAAGGAAGTGTCGCATTTACATTCATTTGAAGTGTAGACGAGGAATACATAACACTTCGCAAATCATATTATATCTTACCATGAAACATAGAAAAGAGATGCGATGTCGCGTTTTAAGAAGCATTAGAACACCATTGCTACGATATGTAGACATTTGCAAACGCTATTTCCTTGCAAGGAAGTGTCGCATTTACATTCATTTGAAGTGTAGACGAGGAATACATAACACTTCGCAAATCATATTATATCTTACCATGAAACATAGAAATGAGATGCGATATCGCGTTTTAAGAAGCATAAGAACTCTATTGCTACGATACGTAGATATCTGCAAACGCTATTTCCTTGCAAGGAAGTGTCGCATTTACATTCATTTGAATCGTAGGCGAGGAATGCATAACACTTCGCAATGAATATTATATCTTATCAAGAAACATAGATATGAGATGCAATATCTCGTTTTAAGAAGCATTTGAACTCAATTGCTACGATACGTAGACATCTGCAAACGCTATTTCCTTGCAAGGAAGTGTCGCATTTACATTCATTTGAATCGTAGACGAGGAATGCATAACACTTCGCAATGAATATTATATCTTATCATGAAACATAGATATGAGATGCAATATCTCGTTTTAAGAAGCATTTGAACTCTATTGCTACGATACATAGACATCTGCAATCGCTATTTCCTTGCAAGGAAGTGTCGCATTTACATTCATTTGAAGTGTTGACGAGGAATAGATAACACTTCGCAAATCATATTATATCTTACCATGAAACATAGAAATGAGATGCGATATCGCGTTTTAAGAAGCATTAGAACTCTATTGCTACTATACGTAGACATCTGCAAACGCTATTTCCTTGCAAGGAAGTGTCGCATTTACATTCATTTGAATCGTAGACGAGGAATGCATGACACTTCGCAATGAATATTATATCTTATCAAGAAACATAGATATGAGATGCAATATCTCGTTTTAAGAAGCATTTGAACTCAATTGCTACGATACGTAGACATCTGCAAACGCTATTTCCTTGCAAGGAAGTGTCGCATTTACATTCATTTGAATCGTAGACGAGGAATGCATAACACTTCGCAATGAATATTATATCTTATCATGAAACATAGATATGAGATGCAATATCTCGTTTTAAGAAGCATTTGAACTCTATTGCTACGATACATAGACATCTGCAATCGCTATTTCCTTGCAAGGAAGTGTCGCATTTACATTCATTTGAAGTGTTGACGAGGAATAGATAACACTTCGCAAATCATATTATATCTTACCATGAAACATAGAAATGAGATGCGATATCGCGTTTTAAGAAGCATTAGAACTCTATTGCTACTATACGTAGACATCTGCAAACGCTATTTCCTTGCAAGGAAGTGTCGCATTTACATTCATTTGAATCGTAGACGAGGAATGCATGACACTTCGCAATGAATATTATATCTTATCATGAAACATAGATATGAGATGCAATATCTCGTTTTAGGAAGCATTTGAACTCTATTGCTTCGATACGTAGACATCTGCAAACGCTATTTCCTAGCAAGGAAGTGACGCATTTACTTTCATTTGAAGTGTAGACGAGGAATACATAACACTTCGCAAATCATATTATATCTTACCATGAAACATAGAAATGAGATTCGATATCGCATTTTAAGAAGCATTAGAAAGCTATTGCTACGATACGTATACATCTGCAAACGCTATTTCCTAGCGAGGAAGTATCGCATTCACATTCATTTGAAGTGTAGACGAGGAATACATAACACTTCGCAAATCATGTTATATCTTACCATGAAACATAGAAATGAGATGCGATATCGCGTTTTAGGAATCATATGAACTCTATTGCTACGATACGTAGACATCTGCAATCGCTATATCCGTGCAAGGAAGTGTCGCATTTACATTCATTTGAAGTGTAGACGAGGAACACATAACACTTCGCAAATCATATTATATCTTACCATGAAACATAGAAATGTGTTGCGATATCGCGTTTTAAGAAGCATTAGAACTCTATTGCTACGATACGTAGACATCTGCAAACGCTATTTCCTTGCAAGGAAGTGTCGCATTTACATTCATTTGAATCGTAGGCGAGGAATGCATAACACTTCGCAATGAATATTATATCTTATCAAGAAACATAGATATGAGATGCAATATCTCGTTTTAAGAAGCATTTGAACTCAATTGCTACGATACGTAGACATCTGCAAACGCTATTTCCTTGCAAGGAAGTGTCGCATTTACATTCATTTGAATCGTAGACGAGGAATGCATAACATCTCGCAATGAATATTATATCTTACCATGAAACATAGAAATGAGATGCGATATCGCGTTTTAAGTAGCATTAGAACTCTATTGCTACGATACCTAGATATCTGCAGATGCTATTTCCTAGCAAGGAAGTGTCGCATTTACATTCATTTGAAACGTAGACGAGGAATGTATAACACTTCGCAATGAATATTAAATCTTATCATGAAACATAGATATGAGATGCAATATCTCGTTTTAGGAAGCATTTGAACTCTATTGCTTCGATACGTAGACATCTGCAATCGCTATTTCCTTGCAAGGAAGTGTCGCATTTACATTCATTTGAAGTGTTGACGAGGAATAGATAACACTTCGCAAATCATATTATATCTTACCATGAAACATAGAAATGAGATGCGATATCGCGTTTTAAGAAGCATTAGAACTCTATTGCTACGATACCCAGACATCTGCAGACGCTATTTCCTAACAAGGAAGTGTCGCATTTACATTCATTTGAAGTGTAGACGAGGAATACATAACACTTCGCAAATCATGTTATATCTTACCATGAAACATAGAAATGAGATGCGATATCGCGTTTTAGGAATCATATGAAATCTATTGCTACGATACGTAGACATCTGCAATCGCTATTTCCTTGCAAGGAAGTGTCGCATTTACTTTCATTTGAAATGTAGACTAGGAATACATAACACTTCGCAAATCATATTATATCTTACCATGAAACATAGAAATGAGATGCGTTATCGCGTTTTAAGAAGCACTAGAAAGCTATTGCTACGATACCTAGACATCTGCAGACGCTATTTCCTTGCAAGGAAGTGTCGGATTTACATTCATTTGAAGTGTTGACGAGGAATAGATAACACTTCGCAAATCATATTATATCTTACCATGAAACGTAGAAATGAGATGCTATATCGCGTTTTAAGAAGCATTAGAACTCTATTGCTACGATACGTAGACATCTGCAAACGCTATTTCCCTGCAAGGAAGTGTCGCATTTACATTCATTTGAATCGTAGGCGAGGAATGCATAACACTTCGCAATGAATATTATATCTTATCAAGAAACATAGATATGAGATGCAATATCTCGTTTTAAGAAGCATTTGAACTCTATTGCTACGATACGTAGACATCTGCAAACGCTATTTCCTTGCAAGGAAGTGTCGCATTTACATTCATTTGAATCGTAGACGAGGAATGCATGACACTTCGCAATGAATATTATATCTTATCATGAAACGTAGATATGAGATGCAATATCTCGTTTTAAGAAGCATTTGAACTCTATTGCTTCGATACGTAGACATCTGCAAACGCTATTTCCTAGCAAGGAAGTGTCGCATTTACATTCATTTGAAGTGTAGACGAGGAATACATAACAATTCGCAAATCATATTGTATCTTACCATTAAACATAGAAATGAGATGCGATATCGCGTTTTAAGAAGCATTAGAAATCTATTGCTACGATACGTAGACATCTGCAAACGCCATTTCCTAGCGAGGAAGTGTCGCATTCACATTCATTTGAAGTGTAGACGAGGAATACATGATACTTCGCAAATCATATTATATCTTACCATGAAACATAGAAATGAGATGCGATATCGCGATTTAAGAATCATAAGAACTCTATTGCTACGATACGTAGACATCTGCATACGCTATTTCCTTGCAAGGAAGTGTCGCATTTACATTCATTTGAAGTGCAGACGAGGAATACATAACACTTCGCAATTCATATTATATCTTACCATGAAACATGGGAATGAGATGCGATATCGCGTTCTAAGAATCATAAGAACTCTATTGCTACGATACGTAGACATCTGCAAACGCTATTTCCCTGCAAGGAAGTGTCGCATTTACATTCATTTGAACCGTAGACGAGGAATGCATAACACTTCGCAAAGAATATTATATCTTATCATGAAACATAGATAAGAGATGCAATATCTCTTTTTAAGAAGCATTTGAACTCTATTGTTTCGATACGTAGACATCTGCAAACGCTATTTCCTAGCAAGGAAGTGTCGCATTTACATTCATTTGAAGTGTAGACGAGGAATACATAACACATCGCAAATCATATTATATCTTACCATTAAACATAGAAATGAGATGCGATATCGCGTTTTAAGAAGCATTAGAAATCTATTGCTACGATACGTAGACATCTGCAAACGCAATTTCCTAGCGAGGAAGTGTCGCATTCACATTCATTTGAAGTGTAGACGAGGAATACATGATACTTCGCAAATCATATTATATCTTACCATGAAACATAGAAATGAGATGCGATATCGCGATTTAAGAATCATAAGAACTCTATTGCTACGATACGTAGACATCTGCAATCGCAATTTCCTAGCGAGGAAGTGTCGCATTCACATTCATTTGAAGTGTAGACGAGGAATACATGATACTTCGCAAATCATATTATATCTTACCATGAAACATAGAAATGAGATGCGATATCGCGATTTAAGAATCATAAGAACTCTATTGCTACGATACGTAGACATCTGCATACGCTATTTCCTTGCAAGGAAGTGTCGCATTTACATTCATTTGAAGTGCAGACGAGGAATACATAACACTTCGCAAATCATATTATATCTTACCATGAAACATGGGAATGAGATGCGATATCGCGTTCTAAGAATCATAAGAACTCTATTGCTACGATACGTAGACATCTGCAAACGCTATTTCCTTGCAAGGAAGTGTCGCATTTACATTCATTTGAACCGTAGACGAGGAATGCATAACACTTGCAAAGAATATTATATCTTATCATGAAACATAGATAAGAGATGAAATATCTCTTTTTAAGAAGCATTTGAACTCTGTTGCTTCGATACGTAGACATCTGCAAACGCTATTTCCTAGCAAGGAAGTGTCGCATTTACTTTCATTTGAAGTGTAGACGAGGAATACATAACACTTCGCAAATCATATTATATCTTACCATGAAACATAGAAATGAGATTGATATCGCATTTTAAGAAGCATTAGAAGCTATTGCTACGATACGTAGACATCTGCAATCGCTATTCCTAGCGAGGAAGTATCGCATTCACATTCATTTGAAGTGCAGACGAGGAATACATAACACTTCGCAAATCATGTTATATCTTACCATGAAACATAGAAATGAGATGCGATATCGCGTTTTAGGATCATATGAACTCTATTGCTACGATACGTAGACATCTGCAATCGCTATATCCGTGCAAGGAAGTGTCGCAATTACATTCATTTGAAGTGTAGACGAGGAATACAATAACACTTCGCAAATCATATTATATCTTACCATGAAACATAGAAATGAGTTGCGATATCGCGTTTTAAGAAGCATTAGAACTCTATTGCTACGATACGTAGACATCTGCAAACGCTATTTCCTTGCAAGGAAGTGTCGCATTTACATTCATTTGAATCGTAGGCGAGGAATGCATAACACTTCGCAATGAATATTATATCTTATCAAGAAACATAGATATGAGATGCAATATCTCGTTTTAAGAAGCATTTGAACTCTATTGCTACGATACGTAGACATCTGCAAACGCTATTTCCTTGCAAGGAAGTGTCGCATTTACATTCATTTGAATCGTAGACGAGGAATGCATAACTCTTCGCAAATCATAATATATCTTACTATGTAACATAGAAATGAGATGCGATATCGCGTTTTAAGAAGCATTAGAACCCTATTGCTACGATAGGTAGACATCTGCAAACGCTCTTTCCTAGCAAGGAAGTGTCGCATTTACATTCATTTGAAACGTAGACGAGGAATGCATAACACTTCGCAATGAATATTATATCTTATCATGAAACATAGATATGAGATGCAAAATCTCGTTTTAAGAAGCATTTGAACTCTATTGCTACGATACGTAGACATCTGGAATCGCTATTTCCTTGCAAGGAAGTGTCGCATTTACATTCATTTGAAGTGTTGACGAGGAATAGATAACACTTCGCAAATCATATTATATCTTACCATGAAACGTAGAAATGAGATGCTATATCGCGTTTAAGAAGCATTAGAACTCTATTGCTACGATACGTAGACATCTGCAAACGCTATTTCCCTGGCAAGGAAGTGTCGCATTTACATTCATTTGAATCGTAGGCGAGGAATGCATAACACTTCGCAATGAATATTATATCTTATCAAGAAACATAGATATGAGATGCAATATCTCGTTTTAAGAAGCATTTGAACTCTATTGCTACGATACGTAGACATCTGCAAACGCTATTTCCTTGCAAGGAAGTGTCGCATTTACATTCATTTGAATCGTAGACGAGGAATGCATGACACTTCGCAATGAATATTATATCTTATCATGAAACGTAGATATGAGATGCAATATCTCGTTTTAAGAAGCATTTGAACTCTATTGCTTCGATACGTAGACATCTGCAAACGCTATTTCCTAGCAAGGAAGTGTCGCATTTACATTCATTTGAAGTGTAGACGAGGAATACATAACAATTCGCAAATCATATTGTATCTTACCATTAAACATAGAAATGAGATGCGATATCGCGTTTTAAGAAGCATTAGAAATCTATTGCTACGATACGTTAGACATCTGCAAACGCCATTTCCTAGCGAGGAAGTGTCGCATTCACATTCATTTGAAGTGTAGACGAGGAATACATGATACTTCGCAAATCATATTATATCTTACCATGAAACATAGAAATGAGATGCGATATCGCGATTTAAGAATCATAAGAACTCTATTGCTACGATACGTAGACATCTGCATACGCTATTTCCTTGCAAGGAAGTGTCGCATTTACATTCATTTGAAGTGCAGACGAGGAATACATAACACTTCGCAATTCATATTATATCTTACCATGAAACATGGGAATGAGATGCGATATCGCGTTCTAAGAATCATAAGAACTCTATTGCTACGATACGTAGACATCTGCAAACGCTATTTCCTGCAAGGAAGTGTCGCATTTACATTCATTTGAACCGTAGACGAGGAATGCATAACACTTCGCAAAGAATATTATATCTTATCATGAAACATAGATAAGAGATGCAATATCTCTTTTTAAGAAGCATTTGAACTCTATTGTTTCGATACGTAGACATCTGCAAACGCTATTTCCTAGCAAGGAAGTGTCGCATTTACATTCATTTGAAGTGTAGACGAGGAATACATAACACATCGCAAATCATATTATATCTTACCATTAAACATAGAAATGAGATGCGATATCGCGTTTTAAGAAGCATTAGAAATCTATTGCTACGATACGTAGACATCTGCAAACGCAATTTCCTAGCGAGGAAGTGTCGCATTCACATTCATTTGAAGTGTAGACGAGGAATACATGATACTTCGCAAATCATATTATATCTTACCATGAAACATAGAAATGAGATGCGATATCGCGATTTAAGAATCATAAGAACTCTATTGCTACGATACGTAGACATCTGCATACGCTATTTCCTTGCAAGGAAGTGTCGCATTTACATTCATTTGAAGTGCAGACGAGGAATACATAACACTTCGCAATTCATATTATATCTTACCATGAAACATGGGAATGAGATGCGATATCGCGTTCTAAGGATCATAAGAACTCTATTGCTACGATACGTAGACATCTGCAAACGCTATTTCCCTGCAAGGAAGTGTCGCATTTACATTCATTTGAACCGTAGACGAGGAATGCATAACACTTCGCAAAGAATATTATATCTTATCATGAAACATAGATAAGAGATGCAATATCTCTTTTTAAGAAGCATTTGAACTCTATTGTTTCGATACGTAGACATCTGCAAACGCTATTTCCTAGCAAGGAAGTGTCGCATTTACATTCATTTGAAGTGTAGACGAGGAATACATAACACATCGCAAATCATATTATATCTTACCATTAAACATAGAAATGAGATGCGATATCGCGTTTTAAGAAGCATTAGAAATCTATTGCTACGATACGTAGACATCTGCAATCGCAATTCCTAGCGAGGAAGTGTCGCATTCACATTCATTTGAAGTGTAGACGAGGAATACATGATACTTCGCAAATCATATTATATCTTACCATGAAACATAGAAATGAGATGCGATATCGCGATTTAAGAATCATAAGAACTCTATTGCTACGATACGTAGACATCTGCATACGCTATTTCCTTGCAAGGAAGTGTCGCATTTACATTCATTTGAAGTGCAGACGAGGAATACATACACTTCGCAAATCATATTATATCTTACCATGAAACATGGGAATGAGATGCGATATCGCGTTCTAAGAATCATAAGAACTCTATTGCTACGATACGTAGACATCTGCAAACGCTATTTCCTTGCAAGGAAGTGTCGCATTTACATTCATTTGAACCGTAGACGAGGAATGCATAACACTTGCAAAGAATATTATATCTTATCATGAAACATAGATAAGAGATGAAATATCTCTTTTTAAGAAGCATTTGAACTCTATTGCTTCGATACGTAGACATCTGCAAACGCTATTTCCTAGCAAGGAAGTGTCGCATTTACATTCATTGAAGTGTAGACGAGGAATACATAACACTTCGCCAATCATATTATATCTTACCATGAAACATAGAAATGAGATGCGATATCGCGTTTTAAGAAGCATTAGAACACCATTGCTACGATATGTAGACATTTGCAAACGCTATTTCCTTGCATGGAAGTGTCGCATTTACATTCATTTGAAGTGTAGACGAGGAATACATAACACTTCGCAAATCATATTATATCTTACCATGAAACATAGAAATGAGATGCGATATCGCGTTTTAAGAAGCATTAGAACTCTATTACTACGATACGTAGACATCTGCAAACGCTATTTCCTTGCAAGGAAGTGTCCCATTTACATTCATTTGAAGCGTGGACGAGGAATACATGACACTTCGCAAATCATATTATATCTTACCATGAATCATAGAAATGAGATGCGATATCGCGTTTTAAGAAGCATTAGAACACTATTGCTACGATACCTAGACATCTGCAGACGCCTATTTCCTTGCAAGGAAGTGTCGCATTTACATTCATTTGAATCGTACCATGAAACATAGAAATGAGATGCAATATCGCGATTTAAGAATCATAAGAATTCTATTGCTACGATACGCAGAACAATCTGCAAACGCTATTTCCTTGCAAGGAAGTGTCGCATTTACATTCATTTGAATCGTAGACGAGGAATGCATAACACTTCGCAATGAATATTATATCTTACCATGAAACATAGATATGAGATGCAATATCTCGTTTTAAGAAGCATTTGAACTCTACTGCTACGATACGTAGACATCTGGAAACGCTATTTCCTAGCAAGGAAGTGTCGGATTTACATTCATTTGAAGTGTAGACGAGGAATACATAACTCTTCGCAAATCATATTATATCTTACTATGTAACATAGAAATGAGATGCGATATCGCGTTTTAAGAAGCATTAGAACCCTATTGCTACGATAGGTAGACATCTGCAAACGCTCTTTCCTAGCAAGGAAGGTGTCGCATTTACATTCATTTGAAGTGTAGGCGAGGACTACATAACACTTCGCAAATCATTTTATATCTTACCATGAAACATAGAAATGAGATGCGATATCGCGTTTTAGGAATCATATGAACTCTATTGCTACGATACGTAGACATCTGCAATCGCTATATCCGTGCAAGGAAGTGTCGCATTTACATTCATTTGAAGTGTAGACGAGGAATACATAACACTTCGCAAATCATATTATATCTTACCATGAAACATAGAAATGAGTTGCGATATCGCGTTTTAAGAAGCATTAGAACACCATTGCTACGATACGTAGACATTTGCAAACGCTATTTCCTTGCATGGAAGTGTCGCATTTACATTCATTTGAAGTGTAGACGAGGAATACATAACACTTCGCAAATCATATTATATCTTACCATGAAACATAGAAATGAGATGCGATATCGCGTTTTAAGAAGCATTAGAACTCTATTGCTACGATACGTAGATATCTGCAAACGCTATTTCCTAGCGAGGAAGTGTCGCATTCACATTCATTTGAAGCGTAGACGAGGAATGCATAACACTTCGCAATGAATATTATATCTTATCAAGAAACATAGATATGAGATGCAATATCTCGTTTTAAGAAGCATTTGAACTCTATTGCTTCGATACGTAGACATCTGGAAACGCTATTTCCTAGCAAGGAAGTGTCGCATTTACATTCATTTGAAGTGTAGACGAGGAATACATAACTCTTCGCAATCATATTATATCTTACTATGTAACATAGAAATGAGATGCGATATCGCGTTTAAGAAGCATTAGAACCCTATTGCTACGTTAGGTAGACATCTGCAAACGCTCTTTCCTAGCAAGGAAGTGTCGCATTTACATTCATTTGAAGTGTAGGCGAGGACTACATAACACTTCGCAAATCATTTTATATCTTACCATGAACATAGAAATGAGATGCGATATCGCGTTTTAAGAATCATTAGAACTCTATTGCTACGATAACTAGACATCTGCAGACGCTATTCCTAGCAAGGAAGTGTCGCATTTACATTCATTTGAAGTGTAGACGAGGAATACATGATACTTCGCAAATCATATTATACCTTACCATGAAACATAGATAAGAGACGCAATATCTCTTTTTTAAGAAGCTTTTGAACTCTATTGCTTCGATACGTAGACATCTGCAAACGCAATTCCCTTGCAAGGAAGTGTCGCATTAATATTCATTTGTATCGTAGACGAGCAATGTATAACACTTCGCAATGAATATTATATCTTATCATGAAACATAGATATGAGATGCAATATCTCGTTTTAAGAAGCATTTGAACTCTATTGCTTCGATAAGTAGACATCTGAAAGCGCTATTTACTAGCAAGGAAGTGTCGCATTTACATTCATTTGAAGTGTAGACGAGGAATAGATAACACTTCGCAAATCATATTACATCTTACCATGAAACATAGAAATGGGATGCGATATCGCGTTTTAAGAAGCATTAGAACTCTATTGCTACGATAACTAGACATCTGCAGACGCTATTTCCTAGCAAGGAAGTGTCGCATTTACATTCATTTGAAGTGTAGACGAGGAATACATGATACTTCGCAAATCATATTATACCTTACCATGAAACATAGTAATGAGATGCGATATCGCGTTTTAAGAAGCATTACAAATCTATTGCTACGATACGTAGACATCTGCAAACGCTAATTACTTGCAAGGTAGTGTCGCATTTACGTTCATTTGAAGTGCAGACGTGGAATACATGACACTTCGCAAATCATATTATATCTTACCATTAAACATAGAAATGAGATGCGATATCGCGTTTTAAGAAGCATTAGAAATCCATTGCTACGATACGTAGACATCTGCAAACGCCATTTCCTAGCGAGGAAGTGTCGCATTCACATTCATTTGAAGTGTAGACGAGGAATACATGATACTTCGCAAATCATATTATATCTTACCATGAAACATAGAAATGAGATGCGATATCGCGATTTAAGAATCATAAGAACTCTATTGCTACGATACGTAGACATCTGCATACGCTATTTCCTTGCAAGGAAGTGTCGCATTTACATTCATTTGAAATGCAGACGAGGAATACATAACACTTCGCAAATCATATTATATCTTACCATGAAACATGGGAATGAGATGCGATATCGCGTTCTAAGAATCATAAGAACTCTATTGCTACGATACGTAGACATCTGCAAACGCTATTTCCCTGCAAGGAAGTGTCGCATTTACATTCATTTGAACCGTAGACCAGGAATGCAAAACACTTCGCAAAGAATATTATATCTTATCATGAAACATAGATAAGAGATGCAATATCTCTTTTTTAGAAGCATTTGAACTCTATTGCTTCGATACGTAGACATCTGCAAACGCTATTTCCTAGCAAGGAAGTGTCGCATTTACATTCATTTGAAGTGTAGACGAGGAATACATAACACTTCGCCAATCATATTATATCTTACCATGAAACATAGAAATGAGATGCGATATCGCGTTTTAAGAAGCATTAGAACTCTATTGCTACGATACGTAGACATCTGCAAACGCTATTTCCTTGCAAGGAAGTGTCGCATTTACATTCATTTGAAACGTAGACGAGGAATGCATAACACTTCGCAATGAATAATATATCTTATCAAGAAACATAGATATGAGATGCAATATCTCGTTTTAAGAAGCATTTGAACTCTATTGCTTCGATACGTAGACATCTGGAAACGCTATTTCCTTGCAAGGTAGTGTCGCATTTACATTCATTTGAAGTGTAGGCGAGGAATACATAACACTTCGCAAATCATATTATATCTTACCATGAAACATAGAAATGAGATGCGATATCGCGTTTTAAGTAGCATTAGAACTCTATTGCTACGATACCTAGACATCTGCAAACGCTATTTCCTTGCATGGTAGTATCGCATTTACATTCATTTGAAGTGTAGACGTGGAATACATGACACTTCGCAAATCATATTATATCTTACCATGAATCATAGAAATGAGATGCGATATCGCGTTTTAAGAAGCATTAGAATTCTATTGCTACGATACGTAGACATCTGCAAACGCTATTTCCTAGCGAGGAAGAGTCGCATTCACATTCATTTGAAGAGTAGACGAGGAATACATAATACGTCGCGAATCATATTATATCTTACCATGAAAAATAGAAATGAGATGCGATATCGCGTTTTAAGAATCATAAGAACTCTATTGCTACGATACGTAGACATCTGCAAACGCAATTTCCTTACAAGGAAGTGTCGCATTTACATTGATTTGAATCGTAGACGAAGAATGCATAACACTTCGCAATGAATATTATATCTTATCATGAAACATAGATATGAGATGCAATATCTCATTTTAAGAAGCATTAGAACTCTATTGCTACGATAGGTAGACATCTGCAAACGCTCTTTCCTAGCAAGGAAGTGTCGCATTTACATTCATTTGAAGTGTAGGCGAGGAATACATAACACTTCGCAAATCATATTATATCTTACTATGAAACATAGAAATGAGATTCGATATCGCGTTTTAAGAAGCATTAGAAAGCTATTGCTACGATACGTAGACATCTGCAAACGCTATTTCCTAGCGAGGAAGTATCGCATTCACATTCATTTGAAGTGTAGACGAGGAATACATAACACTTCGCAAAGCATATTATATCTTACCATGAAACATTGAAATGAGATGCGATGTCGCGTTTTAAGAAGCATTAGAACTCTATTGCTACGATACCTAGACATCTATAGACGCTATTTCCTAGCAAGGAAGTGTCGCATTTACATTCATTTGAAGTGTAGACGAGGAATACATGATACTTCGCAAATCATATTATATCTTACCATGAAACATAGAAATGAGATGCGATATCGTGCTTTAAGAAGCATTAGAACACTATTGCTACGATAGGTAGACATTTGCAAACGCTATTTCCTAGCAAAGAAGTGTCGCATTTACATTCATTTAAAGTGTAGGCGAGGAATACATAACACTTCGCAAATCATATTATATCTTACCATGAAACATAGAAATGAGATGCGATATCGCGTTTTAAGAAGCATTAGAACTCTATTGCTACGATACGTAGACATCTGCAAAAGCTATTTCCTTGCAAGGAAGTGTCGCATTTACATTCATTTGAAGTGTAGGCGAGGAATACATAATACTTCGCAATGAATATTACATCTTATCATGAAGCATAGAAATGAGATGCGATATCTTGTTTTAAGAAGCATTTGAACTCTATTGCTTCGATACGTAGAAATCTGCAAACGCTATTTCCTTCCAAGGTAGTGTCGCATTTACATTCATTTAAAGTGTAGACGTGGAATACATGACACTTCGCAAATCATATTACATCTTACCATGAAACATAGAAATGGGATGCGATATCGCGTTTTAAGAAGCATTAGAACTCTATTGCTACGATACCTAGACATCTGCAGACGCTATTTCCTAGCAAGGAAGTGTCGCATTTACATTCATTTGAAGTGTAGACGAGGAATACATAACACTTCGCCAATCATATTATATCTTACCATGAAACATAGAAATGAGATGCGATATCGCGTTTTAAGAAGCATTAGAACACCATTGCTACGATATGTAGACATTTGCAAACGCTATTTCCTTGCATGGAAGTGTCGCATTTACATTCATTTGAAGTGTAGACGAGGAATACATAACACATCGCAAATCATATTATATCTTACCATTAAACATAGAAATGAGATGCGATATCGCGCTTTAAGAAGCATTACAAATCTATTGCTACGATACGTAGACATCTGCAAACGCTAATTACTTGCAAGGTAGTGTCGCATTTACGTTCATTTGAAGTGCAGACGTGGAATACATGACACTTCGCAAATCATATTATATCTTACCATTAAACATAGAAATGAGATGCGATATCGCGTTTTAAGAAGCATTAGAAATCCATTGCTACGATACGTAGACATCTGCAAACGCCATTTCCTAGCGAGGAAGTGTCGCATTCACATTCATTTGAAGTGTAGACGAGGAATACATGATACTTCGCAAATCATATTATATCTTACCATGAAACATAGAAATGAGATGCGATATCGCGATTTAAGAATCATAAGAACTCTATTGCTACGATACGTAGACATCTGCATACGCTATTTCCTTGCAAGGAAGTGTCGCATTTACATTCATTTGAAATGCAGACGAGGAATACATAACACTTCGCAAATCATATTATATCTTACCATGAAACATGGGAATGAGATGCGATATCGCGTTCTAAGAATCATAAGAACACTATTGCTACGATACGTAGACATCTGCAAACGCTATTTCCCTGCAAGGAAGTGTCGCATTTACATTCATTTGAACCGTAGACCAGGAATGCAAAACACTTCGCAAAGAATATTATATCTTATCATGAAACATAGATAAGAGATGCAATATCTCTTTTTTAGAAGCATTTGAACTCTATTGCTTCGATACGTAGACATCTGCAAACGCTATTTCCTAGCAAGGAAGTGTCGCATTTACATTCATTTGAAGTGTAGACGAGGAATACATAACACTTCGCCAATCATATTATATCTTACCATGAAACATAGAAATGAGATGCGATATCGCGTTTTAAGAAGCATTAGAACTCTATTGCTACGATACGTAGACATCTGCAAACGCTATTTCCTTGCAAGGAAGTGTCGCATTTACATTCATTTGAAACGTAGACGAGGAATGCATAACACTTCGCAATGAATAATATATCTTATCAAGAAACATAGATATGAGATGCAATATCTCGTTTTAAGAAGCATTTGAACTCTATTGCTTCGATACGTAGACATCTGGAAACGCTATTTCCTTGCAAGGTAGTGTCGCATTTACATTCATTTGAAGTGTAGGCGAGGAATACATAACACTTCGCAAATCATATTATATCTTACCATGAAACATAGAAATGAGATGCGATATCGCGTTTTAAGTAGCATTAGAACTCTATTGCTACGATACCTAGACATCTGCAAACGCTATTTCCTTGCATGGTAGTATCGCATTTACATTCATTTGAAGTGTAGACGTGGAATACATGACACTTCGCAAATCATATTATATCTTACCATGAATCATAGAAATGAGATGCGATATCGCGTTTTAAGAAGCATTAGAATTCTATTGCTACGATACGTAGACATCTGCAAACGCTATTTCCTAGCGAGGAAGAGTCGCATTCACATTCATTTGAAGAGTTGACGAGGAATACATAATACGTCGCGAATCATATTATATCTTACCATGAAAAATAGAAATGAGATGCGATATCGCGTTTTAAGAATCATAAGAACTCTATTGCTACGATACGTAGACATCTGCAAACGCAATTTCCTTACAAGGAAGTGTCGCATTTACATTGATTTGAATCGTAGACGAAGAATGCATAACACTTCGCAATGAATATTATATCTTATCATGAAACATAGATATGAGATGCAATATCTCATTTTAAGAAGCATTAGAACTCTATTGCTACGATAGGTAGACATCTGCAAACGCTCTTTCCTAGCAAGGAAGTGTCGCATTTACATTCATTTGAAGTGTAGGCGAGGAATACATAACACTTCGCAAATCATATTATATCTTACTATGAAACATAGAAATGAGATTCGATATCGCGTTTTAAGAAGCATTAGAAAGCTATTGCTACGATACGTAGACATCTGCAAACGCTATTTCCTAGCGAGGAAGTATCGCATTCACATTCATTTGAAGTGTAGACGAGGAATACATAACACTTCGCAAATCATATTATATCTTACCATGAAACATTGAAATGAGATGCGATGTCGCGTTTTAAGAAGCATTAGAACTCTATTGCTACGATACCTAGACATCTATAGACGCTATTTCCTAGCAAGGAAGTGTCGCATTTACATTCATTTGAAGTGTAGACGAGGAATACATGATACTTCGCAAATCATATTATATCTTACCATGAAGCATAGAAATGAGATGCGATATCGTGCTTTAAGAAGCATTAGTACACTATTGCTACGATAGGTAGACATTAGCAAACGCTATTTCCTAGCAAAGAAGTGTCGCATTTACATTCATTTAAAGTGTAGGCGAGGAATACATAACACTTCGCAAATCATATTATATCTTACCATGAAACATAGAAATGAGATGCGATATCGCGTTTTAAGAAGCATTAGAACTCTATTGCTACGATACGTAGACATCTGCAAAAGCTATTTCCTTGCAAGGAAGTGTCGCATTTACATTCATTTGAAGTGTAGGCGAGGAATACATAATACTTCGCAATGAATATTACATCTTATCATGAAGCATAGAAATGAGATGCGATATCTTGTTTTAAGAAGCATTTGAACTCTATTGCTTCGATACGTAGAAATCTGCAAACGCTATTTCCTTCCAAGGTAGTGTCGCATTTACATTCATTTAAAGTGTAGACGTGGAATACATGACACTTCGCAAATCATATTACATCTTACCATGAAACATAGAAATGGGATGCGATATCGCGTTTTAAGAAGCATTAGAACTCTATTGCTACGATACCTAGACATCTGCAGACGCTATTTCCTAGCAAGGAAGTGTCGCATTTACATTCATTTGAAGTGTAGACGAGGAATACATAACACTTCGCCAATCATATTATATCTTACCATGAAACATAGAAATGAGATGCGATATCGCGTTTTAAGAAGCATTAGAACACCATTGCTACGATATGTAGACATTTGCAAACGCTATTTCCTTGCATGGAAGTGTCGCATTTACATTCATTTGAAGTGTAGACGAGGCATGCATAACACTTCGCAATGAATATTATATCTTATCATGAAACATAGATATGAGATGCAATATCTCGTTTTAAGAAGCATTTGAGCTCTATTGCTTCGATACGTAGACATCTGGAAACGCTATTTCCTTGCAAGGTAGTGTCGCATTTACATTCATTTGAAGTGTAGGCGAGGAATACATAACACTTCGCAAATCATATTATATCTTACCATGAAACATAGAAATGAGATGCGATTTCGCGTTCTAAGTAGCATTAGAACTCTATTGCTACGATACCTAGACATCTGCAAACGCTATTTCCTTGCATGGTAGTATCGCATTTACATTCATTTGAAGTGTAGACGTGGAATACATGACACTTCGCAAATCATATTATATCTTACCATGAATCATAGAAATGAGATGCGATATCGCGTTTTAAGAAGCATTAGAATTCTATTGCTACGATACGTAGACATCTGCAAACGCTATTTCCTAGCGAGGAAGAGTCGCATTCACATTCATTTGAAGAGTAGACGAGGAATACATAATACGTCGCGAATCATATTATATCTTACCATGAAAAATAGAAATGAGATGCGATATCGCGTTTTAAGAATCATAAGAACTCTATTGCTACGATACGTAGACATCTGCAAACGCAATTTCCTTACAAGGAAGTGTCGCATTTACATTGATTTGAATCGTAGACGAAGAATGCATAACACTTCGCAATGAATATTATATCTTACCATGAAACATTGAAATGAGATGCGATGTCGCGTTTTAAGAAGCATTAGAACTCTATTGCTACGATACCTAGACATCTGCAAACGCTATTTCCTAGCGAGGAAGTATCGCATTCACATTCATTTGAAGTGTAGACGAGGAATACATAACACTTCGCAAATCATATTATATCTTACCATGAAACATTGAAATGAGATGCGATGTCGCGTTTTAAGAAGCATTAGAACTCTATTGCTACGATACCTAGACATCTATAGACGCTATTTCCTAGCAAGGAAGTGTCGCATTTACATTCATTTGAAGTGTAGACGAGGAATACATGATACTTCGCAAATCATATTATATCTTACCATGAAACATAGAAATGAGATGCGATATCGTGCTTTAAGAAGCATTAGTACACTATTGCTACGATAGGTAGACATTAGCAAACGCTATTTCCTAGCAAAGAAGTGTCGCATTTACATTCATTTAAAGTGTAGGCGAGGAATACATAACACTTCGCAAATCATATTATATCTTACCATGAAACATAGAAATGAGATGCGATATCGCGTTTTAAGAAGCATTAGAACTCTATTGCTACGATACGTAGACATCTGCAAAAGCTATTTCCTTGCAAGGAAGTGTCGCATTTACATTCATTTGAAGTGTAGGCGAGGAATACATAATACTTCGCAATGAATATTACATCTTATCATGAAGCATAGAAATGAGATGCGATATCTTGTTTTAAGAAGCATTTGAACTCTATTGCTTCGATACGTAGAAATCTGCAAACGCTATTTCCTTCCAAGGTAGTGTCGCATTTACATTCATTTAAAGTGTAGACGTGGAATACATGACACTTCGCAAATCATATTACATCTTACCATGAAACATAGAAATGGGATGCGATATCGCGTTTTAAGAAGCATTAGAACTCTATTGCTACGATACCTAGACATCTGCAGACGCTATTTCCTAGCAAGGAAGTGTCGCATTTACATTCATTTGAAGTGTAGACGAGGAATACATAACACTTCGCCAATCATATTATATCTTACCATGAAACATAGAAATGAGATGCGATATCGCGTTTTAAGAAGCATTAGAACACCATTGCTACGATATGTAGACATTTGCAAACGCTATTTCATTGCATGGAAGTGTCGCATTTACATTCATTGGAAGTGTAGACGAGGAATACATAACACATCGCAAATCATATTATATCTTACCATTAAACATAGAAATGAGATGCGATATCGCGCTTTAAGAAGCATTAGAAATCTATTGCTACGATACGTAGACATCTGCAAACGCCATTTCCTAGCGAGGAAGTGTCGCATTCACATTCATTTGAAGTGTAGACGAGGAATACATGATACTTCGCAAATCATATTATATCTTACCATGAAACATAGAAATGAGATGCGATATCGCGATTTAAGAATCATAAGAACTCTATTGCTACGATACGTAGACATCTGCATACGCTATTTCCTTGCAAGGAAGTGTCGCATTTACATTCATTTGAAGTGCAGACGAGGAATACATAACACTTCGCAAATCATATTATATCTTACCATGAAACATGGGAATGAGATGCGATATCGCGTTCTAAGAATCATAAGAACTCTATTGCTACGATACGTAGACATCTGCAAACGCTATTTCCTTGCAAGGAAGTGTCGCATTTACATTCATTTGAACCGTAGACGAGGAATGCATAACACTTCGCAAATCATATTATATCTTACCATGAAACATAGAAATGAGATGCGATATCGCGTTTTAAGAAGCATTAGAACTCTATTGCTACGATACGTAGACATCTGCAAACGCTATTTCCTTGCAAGGAAGTGTCGCATTTACATTCATTTGAAACGTAGACGAGGAATGCATAACACTTCGCAATGAATATTATATCTTATCAAGAAACATAGATATGAGATGCAATATCTCGTTTTAAGAAGCATTTGAACTCTATTGCTTCGATACGTAGACATCTGGAAACGCTATTTCCTTGCAAGGTAGTGTCGCATTTACATTCATTTGAAGTGTAGGCGAGGAATACATAACACTTCGCAAATCATATTATATCTTACCATGAAACATAGAAATGAGATGCGATTTCGCGTTCTAAGTAGCATTAGAACTCTATTGCTACGATACCTAGACATCTGCAAACGCTATTTCCTTGCATGGTAGTATCGCATTTACATTCATTTGAAGTGTAGACATGGAATACATGACACTTCGCAAATCATATTATATCTTACCATGAATCATAGAAATGAGATGCGATATCGCGTTTTAAGAAGCATTAGAATTCTATTGCTACGATACGTAGACATCTGCAAACGCTATTTCCTAGCGAGGAAGAGTCGCATTCACATTCATTTGAAGAGTAGACGAGGAATACATAATACGTCGCGAATCATATTATATCTTACCATGAAAAATAGAAATGAGATGCGATATCGCGTTTTAAGAATCATAAGAACTCTATTGCTACGATACGTAGACATCTGCAAACGCAATTTCCTTACAAGGAAGTGTCGCATTTACATTGATTTGAATCGTAGACGAAGAATGCATAACACTTCGCAATGAATATTATATCTTACCATGAAACATTGAAATGAGATGCGATGTCGCGTTTTAAGAAGCATTAGAACTCTATTGCTACGATACCTAGACATCTGCAAACGCTATTTCCTAGCGAGGAAGTATCGCATTCACATTCATTTGAAGTGTAGACGAGGAATACATAACACTTCGCAAATCATATTATATCTTACCATGAAACATTGAAATGAGATGCGATGTCGCGTTTTAAGAAGCATTAGAACTCTATAGCTACGATACCTAGACATCTATAGACGCTATTTCCTAGCAAGGAAGTGTCGCATTTACATTCATTTAAAGTGTAGGCGAGGAATACATAACACTTCGCAAATCATATTATATCTTACCATGAAACATAGAAATGAGATGCGATAACGCGTTTTAAGAATCATAAGAACCCTATTGCTACGATACCTAGACATCTGCAAACGCTATTTCCTAGCAAGGAAGTGTCGCATTTACATTCATTTGAAGTGTAGACGAGGAATACATAACACTTCGCAAATCATATTATATCTTATCATGAAACATAGATAAGAGATGCAATATCTCTTTTTAAGAAGCATTTGAACTCTATTGCTTCGATACGTAGATATCTGCAAACGCTATTTCCTAGCAAGGAAGTGTCGCATTTACATTCATTTGAAGTGTAGACGAGGAATACATAACACTTCGCCAATCATATTATATCTTACCATGAAACATAGAAATGAGATGCGATATCGCGTTTTAAGAAGCAATAGAACACCATTGCTACGATATGTAGACATTTGCAAACGCTATTTCCTTGCAAGGAAGTGTCGCATTTACATTCATTTGAAGTGTAGACGAGGAATACATAACACTTCGCAAATCATATTATATCTTACCATGAAACATAGAAATGAGATGCGATATCGCCATTTAAGAAGCATTAGAACTCTATTGCTACGATACGTAGACATCTGCAAACGCTATTTCCTTGCAAGGTAGTGTCGCATTTACATTCATTTGAATCGTAGACGAGGAATGCATAACACTTCGCAAAGAATATAATATCTTATCATGAGACATAGATAAGAGATGCAATATCTCGTTTTAAGAAGCATTTGAACTCTATTGCTTCGATACGTAGACATCTGCAAACGCTATTTCCTAGCAACGAAGTGTCGCATTTACATTCATTTGAAGTGTAGACGAGTACTACATAACACTTCGCAAATCATATTATATCTTACCATGAAACATAGAAATGAGATGCGATATCGCGTTTTAAGAGCCATTAGAGCTCTATTGCTACGATACCTATACATCTGCAGACGCTATTTCCTAGCAAGGTAGTGTCGCATTTACATTCATTTGAAGTGTAGACGAGGAATACATAACACTTCGCAAATCATATTATATCTTACCATGAAACATAGAAATGAGATGCGATATCGCGTTTTAAGAAGCATTTGAACTCTATTGCTTCGATACGTAGACATCTGCAAACGCTATTTCCTAGCAAGGAAGTGTCGCATTTACATTCATTTGAAACGTAGACGAGGAATGCATAACACTTCGCAATGAATACTATATCTTATCAAGAAACATAGATATGAGATGCAATATCTCGTTTTGAGAAGCATTTGAACTCTATTGCTTCGATACGTAGACATCTGCAACCGCTATTTCCTTGCAAGGTAGTGTCGCATTTACATTCATTTGAATCGTAGACGAGGAATGCATAACACTTCGCAAAGAATATAATATCTTATCATGAGACATAGATAAGAGATGCAATATCTCGTTTTAAGAATCATAAGAACTCTATTGCTACGATATCTAGACATCTGCAGACGCTATTTCCTTGCAAGGAAGTGTCGCATTTACATTCATTTGAAGTGTAGACGAGGACTACATAACACTTCGCAAATCATATTATATCTTACCATGAAACATAGAAATGAGATGCGATATCGCGTTTTAAGAGCCATTAGAACTCTATTGCTACGATACCTATACATCTGCAGACGCTATTTCCTAGCAAGGTAGTGTCGCATTTACATCCATTTGAAGTGTAGACGAGGAATACATAACACTTCGCAAATCATATTATATCTTACCATGAAACATAGAAATGAGATTCGATATCGCGTTTTAAGAAGCATTAGAAAGCTATTGCTACGATACGTAGACATCTGCAAACGCTATTTCCTAGCGAGGAAGTATCGCATTCACATTCATTTGAAGTGTAGACGAGGAATACTTAACACTTCGCAAATCATGTTATATCTTACCATGAAACATAGAAATGAGATGCGATATCGCGTTTTAAGAATCATATGAACTCTATTGCTATGATACGTAGACATCTGCGAACGCTATTTCCTTGCAAGGAAGTGTCGCATTTACACTCATTTGAAGTGTAGACGAGGAATACATAACACTTCGCACATCATATTATATCTTACCATGAAACATAGAAATGAGATGCGATATCGCGTTTTAAGAAGCATTAGAACACTATTGCTACGATAGGTAGAAATTTGCAAACGCTATTTCCTTCCGAGGAAGTGTCGCATTTACATTCGTTTGCAGTGTAGACGAGGAATACATAACACATCGCAAATCATATTATATCTTACCATGAAACATGGAAATGAGTTGCGATATCGCGTTTTAAGAATCATAAGAACTCTATTGCTACGATATCTAGACATCTGCAGACGCTATTTCCTTGCAAGGAAGTGTCGCATTTACATTCATTTGAAGTGTAGACGAGGACTACATAACACTTCGCAAATCATATTATATCTTACCATGAAACATAGAAATGAGATGCGATATCGCGTTTTAAGAGCCATTAGAACTCTATTGCTACGATACCTATACATCTGCAGACGCTATTTCCTAGCAAGGTAGTGTCGCATTTACATCCATTTGAAGTGTAGACGAGGAATACATAACACTTCGCAAATCATATTATATCTTACCATGAAACATAGAAATGAGATGCGATATCGCGTTTTAAGAAGCATTTGAACTCTATTGCTTCGATACGTAGACATCTGCAAACGCTATTTCCTAGCGAGGAAGTGTCGCATTTACATTCATTTGAAGTGTAGACGAGGAATACATAACACTTCGCAAATCATATTATATCTTACCATGAAACATAGAAATGAGATTCGATATCGCGTTTTAAGAAGCATTAGAAAGCTATTGCTACGATACGTAGACATCTGCAAACGCTATTTCCTAGCGAGGAAGTATCGCATTCACATTCATTTGAAGTGTAGACGAGGAATACTTAACACTTCGCAAATCATGTTATATCTTACCATGAAACATAGAAATGAGATGCGATATCGCGTTTTAAGAATCATATGAACTCTATTGCTATGATACGTAGACATCTGCGAACGCTATTTCCTTGCAAGGAAGTGTCGCATTTACATTCATTTGAATCGTAGACGAGGAATGCATAACACTTCGCAATGAATATTATATCTAATCAGGAAACATAGATATGAGATGCAATATCTCGTATTAAGAATCATATGAACTCTATTGCTACGATACGTAGACATCTGCAGTCGCTATTTCCTAGCAAGGAAGTGTCGCATTTACATTCATTTGAATTGTAGACGAGGAATATGTGATACTTCGCAAATCATATTATATCTTACCATGAAACATAGAAATGAGATGCGATATCGCGTTTTAAGAAGCATTAGAACACTATTGCTACGATAGGTAGACATTTGCAAACGCTATTTCCTAGCAAAGAAGTGTCGCATTTACATTCATTTAAAGTGTAGGCGAGGAATACATAACACTTCGCAAATCATATTATATCTTACCATGAAACATAGAAATGAGATGCGATGTCGCGTTTTAAGAAGCATTAGAACTCTATTGCTTCGATACGTAGACATCTGCAAACGCTATTTCCTAGCAAGGAAGTGTCGCATTTACTTTCATTTGAAGTGTAGACGAGGAATACATAACACTTCGCAAATCATGTTATATCTTACCATGAAACATAGAAATGAGATGCGATATCGCGTTTTAGGAATCATATGAACTCTATTGCTACGATACGTAGACATCTGCAATCGCTATATCCGTGCAAGGAAGTGACGCATTTACATTCATTTGAAGTGTAGACGAGGAATACATAACACTTCGCAATGAATATTATATCTTATCATGAAACATAGATATGAGATGCAATATCTCGTTTTAAGAAGCATTTCAACTCTATTGCTACGATACGTAGACATCTGCAAACGCTATTTCCTAGCAAGGAAGTGTCGCATTTACATTCATTTGAAGTGTAGACGAGGAATACATAACACTTCGCCAATCATATTATATCTTACCATGAAACATAGAAATGAGATGCGATATCGCGTTTTAAGAAGCATTAGAACTCTATTGCTACGATACGTAGACATCTGCAAACGCTATTTCCTTGCAAGGAACTGTCGCATTTACATTCATTTGAGACGTAGACGAGGAATGCATAACACTTCGCAATGAATAATATATCTTATCAAGAAACATAGATATGAGATGCAATATCTCGTTTTAAGAAGCATTTGAACTCTATTGCTTCGATACGTAGACATCTGAAACGCTATTTCCTTGCAAGGTAGTGTCGCATTTACATTCATTTGAAGTGTAGGCGAGGAATACATAACACTTCGCAAATCATATTATATCTTACCATGAAACATAGAAATGAGATGCGATATCGCGTTTTAAGTAGCATTAGAACTCTATTGCTACGATACCTAGACATCTGCAAACGCTATTTCCTTGCATGGTAGTATCGCATTTACATTCATTTGAAGTGTAGACGTGGAATACATGACACTTCGCAAATCATATTATATCTTACCATGAATCATAGAAATGAGATGCGATATCGCGTTTTAAGAAGCATTAGAATTCCATTGCTACGATACGTAGACATCTGCAAACGCTATTTCCTAGCGAGGAAGAGTCGCATTCACATTCATTTGAAGAGTAGACGAGGAATACATAATACGTCGCGAATCATATTATATCTTACCATGAAAAATAGAAATGAGATGCGATATCGCGTTTTAAGAATCATAAGAACTCTATTGCTACGATACGTAGACATCTGCAAACGCAATTTCCTTACAAGGAAGTGTCGCATTTACATTGATTTGAATCGTAGACGAAGAATGCATAACACTTCGCAATGAATATTATATCTTATCATGAAACATAGATATGAGATGCAATATCTCATTTTAAGAAGCATTAGAACTCTATTGCTACGATAGGTAGACATCTGCAAACGCTCTTTCCTAGCAAGGAAGTGTCGCATTTACATTCATTTGAAGTGTAGGCGAGGAATACATAACACTTCGCAAATCATATTATATCTTACTATGAAACATAGAAATGAGATTCGATATCGCGTTTTAAGAAGCATTAGAAAGCTATTGCTACGATACGTAGACATCTGCAAACGCTATTTCCTAGCGAGGAAGTATCGCATTCACATTCATTTGAAGTGTAGACGAGGAATACATAACACTTCGCAAATCATATTATATCTTACCATGAAACATTGAAATGAGATGCGATGTCGCGTTTTAAGAAGCATTAGAACTCTATTGCTACGATACCTAGACATCTATAGACGCTATTTCCTAGCAAGGAAGTGTCGCATTTACATTCATTTGAAGTGTAGACGAGGAATACATGATACTTCGCAAATCATATTATATCTTACCATGAAACATAGAAATGAGATGCGATATCGTGCTTTAAGAAGCATTAGAACACTATTGCTACGATAGGTAGACATTTGCAAACGCTATTTCCTAGCAAAGAAGTGTCGCATTTACATTCATTTAAAGTGTAGGCGAGGAATACATAACACTTCGCAAATCATATTATATCTTACCATGAAACATAGAAATGAGATGCGATATCGCGTTTTAAGAAGCATTAGAACTCTATTGCTACGATACGTAGACATCTGCAAAAGCTATTTCCTTGCAAGGAAGTGTCGCATTTACATTCATTTGAAGTGTAGGCTAGGAATACATAATACTTCGCAATGAATATTACATCTTATCATGAAGCATAGAAATGAGATGCGATATCTTGTTTTAAGAAGCATTTGAACTCTATTGCTTCGATACGTAGAAATCTGCAAACGCTATTTCCTTCCAAGGTAGTGTCGCATTTACATTCATTTAAAGTGTAGACGTGGAATACATGACACTTCGCAATCATATTACATCTTACCATGAAACATAGAAATGGGATGCGATATCGCGTTTTAAGAAGCATTAGAACTCTATTGCTACGATACCTAGACATCTGCAGACGCTATTTCCTAGCAAGGAAGTGTCGCATTTACATTCATTTGAAGTGTAGACGAGGAATACATAACACTTCGCCAATCATATTATATCTTACCATGAAACATAGAAATGAGATGCGATATCGCGTTTTAAGAGCCATTAGAACTCTATTGCTACGATACCTATACATCTGCAGACGCTATTTCCTAGCAAGGTAGTGTCGCATTTACATCCATTTGAAGTGTAGACGAGGAATACATAACACTTCGCAAATCATATTATATCTTACCATGAAACATAGAAATGAGATGCGATATCGCGTTTTAAGAAGCATTTGAACTCTATTGCTTCGATACGTAGACATCTGCAAACGCTATTTCCTAGCGAGGAAGTGTCGCATTTACATTCATTTGAAGTGTAGACGAGGAATACATAACACTTCGCAAATCATATTATATCTTACCATGAAACATAGAAATGAGATTCGATATCGCGTTTTAAGAAGCATTAGAAAGCTATTGCTACGATACGTAGACATCTGCAAACGCTATTTCCTAGCGAGGAAGTATCGCATTCACATTCATTTGAAGTGTAGACGAGGAATACTTAACACTTCGCAAATCATGTTATATCTTACCATGAAACATAGAAATGAGATGCGATATCGCGTTTTAAGAATCATATGAACTCTATTGCTATGATACGTAGACATCTGCGAACGCTATTTCCTTGCAAGGAAGTGTCGCATTTACATTCATTTGAATCGTAGACGAGGAATGCATAACACTTCGCAATGAATATTATATCTAATCAGGAAACATAGATATGAGATGCAATATCTCGTATTAAGAATCATATGAACTCTATTGCTACGATACGTAGACATCTGCAGTCGCTATTTCCTAGCAAGGAAGTGTCGCATTTACATTCATTTGAATTGTAGACGAGGAATATGTGATACTTCGCAAATCATATTATATCTTACCATGAAACATAGAAATGAGATGCGATATCGCGTTTTAAGAAGCATTAGAACACTATTGCTACGATAGGTAGACATTTGCAAACGCTATTTCCTAGCAAAGAAGTGTCGCATTTACATTCATTTAAAGTGTAGGCGAGGAATACATAACACTTCGCAAATCATATTATATCTTACCATGAAACATAGAAATGAGATGCGATGTCGCGTTTTAAGAAGCATTAGAACTCTATTGCTTCGATACGTAGACATCTGCAAACGCTATTTCCTAGCAAGGAAGTGTCGCATTTACTTTCATTTGAAGTGTAGACGAGGAATACATAACACTTCGCAAATCATGTTATATCTTACCATGAAACATAGAAATGAGATGCGATATCGCGTTTTAGGAATCATATGAACTCTATTGCTACGATACGTAGACATCTGCAATCGCTATATCCGTGCAAGGAAGTGACGCATTTACATTCATTTGAAGTGTAGACGAGGAATACATAACACTTCGCAATGAATATTATATCTTATCATGAAACATAGATATGAGATGCAATATCTCGTTTTAAGAAGCATTTCAACTCTATTGCTACGATACGTAGACATCTGCAAACGCTATTTCCTAGCAAGGAAGTGTCGCATTTACATTCATTTGAAGTGTAGACGAGGAATACATAACACTTCGCCAATCATATTATATCTTACCATGAAACATAGAAATGAGATGCGATATCGCGTTTTAAGAAGCATTAGAACTCTATTGCTACGATACGTAGACATCTGCAAACGCTATTTCCTTGCAAGGAACTGTCGCATTTACATTCATTTGAGACGTAGACGAGGAATGCATAACACTTCGCAATGAATAATATATCTTATCAAGAAACATAGATATGAGATGCAATATCTCGTTTTAAGAAGCATTTGAACTCTATTGCTTCGATACGTAGACATCTGGAAACGCTATTTCCTTGCAAGGTAGTGTCGCATTTACATTCATTTGAAGTGTAGGCGAGGAATACATAACACTTCGCAAATCATATTATATCTTACCATGAAACATAGAAATGAGATGCGATATCGCGTTTTAAGTAGCATTAGAACTCTATTGCTACGATACCTAGACATCTGCAAACGCTATTTCCTTGCATGGTAGTATCGCATTTACATTCATTTGAAGTGTAGACGTGGAATACATGACACTTCGCAAATCATATTATATCTTACCATGAATCATAGAAATGAGATGCGATATCGCGTTTTAAGAAGCATTAGAATTCCATTGCTACGATACGTAGACATCTGCAAACGCTATTTCCTAGCGAGGAAGAGTCGCATTCACATTCATTTGAAGAGTAGACGAGGAATACATAATACGTCGCGAATCATATTATATCTTACCATGAAAAATAGAAATGAGATGCGATATCGCGTTTTAAGAATCATAAGAACTCTATTGCTACGATACGTAGACATCTGCAAACGCAATTTCCTTACAAGGAAGTGTCGCATTTACATTGATTTGAATCGTAGACGAAGAATGCATAACACTTCGCAATGAATATTATATCTTATCATGAAACATAGATATGAGATGCAATATCTCATTTTAAGAAGCATTAGAACTCTATTGCTACGATAGGTAGACATCTGCAAGCGCTCTTTCCTAGCAAGGAAGTGTCGCATTTACATTCATTTGAAGTGTAGGCGAGGAATACATAACACTTCGCAAATCATATTATATCTTACTATGAAACATAGAAATGAGATTCGATATCGCGTTTTAAGAAGCATTAGAAAGCTATTGCTACGATACGTAGACATCTGCAAACGCTATTTCCTAGCGAGGAAGTATCGCATTCACATTCATTTGAAGTGTAGACGAGGAATACATAACACTTCGCAAATCATATTATATCTTACCATGAAACATTGAAATGAGATGCGATGTCGCGTTTTAAGAAGCATTAGAACTCTATTGCTACGATACCTAGACATCTATAGACGCTATTTCCTAGCAAGGAAGTGTCGCATTTACATTCATTTGAAGTGTAGACGAGGAATACATGATACTTCGCAAATCATATTATATCTTACCATGAAACATAGAAATGAGATGCGATATCGTGCTTTAAGAAGCATTAGAACACTATTGCTACGATAGGTAGACATTTGCAAACGCTATTTCCTAGCAAAGAAGTGTCGCATTTACATTCATTTAAAGTGTAGGCGAGGAATACATAACACTTCGCAAATCATATTATATCTTACCATGAAACATAGAAATGAGATGCGATATCGCGTTTTAAGAAGCATTAGAACTCTATTGCTACGATACGTAGACATCTGCAAAAGCTATTTCCTTGCAAGGAAGTGTCGCATTTACATTCATTTGAAGTGTAGGCTAGGAATACATAATACTTCGCAATGAATATTACATCTTATCATGAAGCATAGAAATGAGATGCGATATCTTGTTTTAAGAAGCATTTGAACTCTATTGCTTCGATACGTAGAAATCTGCAAACGCTATTTCCTTCCAAGGTAGTGTCGCATTTACATTCATTTAAAGTGTAGACGTGGAATACATGACACTTCGCAAATCATATTACATCTTACCATGAAACATAGAAATGGGATGCGATATCGCGTTTTAAGAAGCATTAGAACTCTATTGCTACGATACCTAGACATCTGCAGACGCTATTTCCTAGCAAGGAAGTGTCGCATTTACATTCATTTGAAGTGTAGACGAGGAATACATAACACTTCGCCAATCATATTATATCTTACCATGAAACATAGAAATGAGATGCGATATCGCGTTTTAAGAAGCATTAGAACACCATTGCTACGATATGTAGACATTTGCAAACGCTATTTCCTTGCATGGAAGTGTCGCATTTACATTCATTTGAAGTGTAGACGAGGAATACATAACACATCGCAAATCATATTATATCTTACCATTAAACATAGAAATGAGATGCGATATCGCGCTTTAAGAAGCATTAGAAATCTATTGCTACGATACGTAGACATCTGCAAACGCCATTTCCTAGCGAGGAAGTGTCGCATTCACATTCATTTGAAGTGTAGACGAGGAATACATGATACTTCGCAAATCATATTATATCTTACCATGAAACATAGAAATGAGATGCGATATCGCGATTTAAGAATCATAAGAACTCTATTGCTACGATACGTAGACATCTGCATACGCTATTTCCTTGCAAGGAAGTGTCGCATTTACATTCATTTGATGTGCAGACGAGGAATACATAACACTTCGCAAATCATATTATATCTTACCATGAAACATGGGAATGAGATGCGATATCGCGTTCTAAGAATCATAAGAACTCTATTGCTACGATACGTAGACATCTGCAAACGCTATTTCCTTGCAAGGAAGTGTCGCATTTACATTCATTTGAACCGTAGACGAGGAATGCATAACACTTCGCAAATCATATTATATCTTACCATGAAACATAGAAATGAGATGCGATATCGCGTTTTAAGAAGCACTAGAACTCTATTGCTACGATACGTAGACATCTGCAAACGCTATTTCCTTGCAAGGAAGTGTCGCATTTACATTCATTTGAAACGTAGACGAGGAATGCATAACACTTCGCAATGAATATTATATCTTATCAAGAAACATAGGTATGAGATGCAATATCTCGTTTTAAGAAGCATTTGAACTCTATTGCTTCGATACGTAGACATCTGGAAACGCTATTTCCTTGCAAGGTAGTGTCGCATTTACATTCATTTGAAGTGTAGGCGAGGAATACATAACACTTCGCAAATCATATTATATCTTACCATGAAACATAGAAATGAGATGCGATTTCGCGTTCTAAGTAGCATTAGAACTCTATTGCTACGATACCTAGACATCTGCAAACGCTATTTCCTTGCATGGTAGTATCGCATTTACATTCATTTGAAGTGTAGACGTGGAATACATGACACTTCGCAAATCATATTATATCTTACCATGAATCATAGAAATGAGATGCGATATCGCGTTTTAAGAAGCATTAGAATTCTATTGCTACGATACGTAGACATCTGCAAACGCTATTTCCTAGCGAGGAAGAGTCGCATTCACATTCATTTGAAGAGTAGACGAGGAATACATAATACGTCGCGAATCATATTATATCTTACCATGAAAAATAGAAATGAGATGCGATATCGCGTTTTAAGAATCATAAGAACTCTATTGCTACGATACGTAGACATCTGCAAACGCAATTTCCTTACAAGGAAGTGTCGCATTTACATTGATTTGAATCGTAGACGAAGAATGCATAACACTTCGCAATGAATATTATATCTTACCATGAAACATTGAAATGAGATGCGATGTCGCGTTTTAAGAAGCATTAGAACTCTATTGCTACGATACCTAGACATCTGCAGACGCTATTTCCTAGCAAGGAAGTGTCGCATTTACATTCATTTGAAGTGTAGACGAGAAATACATGATACTTCGCAAATCATATTATATCTTACCATGAAACATAGAAATGAGATGCGATATCGTGCTTTAAGAAGCATTAGAACACTATTGCTACGATAGGTAGACATTTGCAAACGCTATTTCCTAGCAAAGAAGTGTCGCATTTACATTCATTTAAAGTGTAGGCGAGGAATACATAACACTTCGCAAATCATATTATATCTTACCATGAAACATAGAAATGAGATGCGATAACGCGTTTTAAGAATCATAAGAACCCTATTGCTACGATACCTAGACATCTGCAAACGCTATTTCCTAGCAAGGAAGTGTCGCATTTACATTCATTTGAAGTGTAGACGAGGAATACATAACACTTCGCAAATCATATTATATCTTATCATGAAACATAGATAAGAGATGCAATATCTCTTTTTAAGAAGCATTTGAACTCTATTGCTTCGATACGTAGACATCTGCAAACGCTATTTCCTAGCAAGGAAGTGTCGCATTTACATTCATTTGAAGTGTAGACGAGGAATACATAACACTTCGCCAATCATATTATATCTTACCATGAAACATAGAAATGAGATGCGATATCGCGTTTTAAGAAGCATTAGAACACCATTGCTACGATATGTAGACATTTGCAAACGCTATTTCCTTGCAAGGAAGTGTCGCATTTACATTCATTTGAAGTGTAGACGAGGAATACATAACACTTCGCAAATCATATTATATCTTACCATGAAACATAGAAATGAGATGCGATATCGCCATTTAAGAAGCATTAGAACTCTATTGCTACGATACGTAGACATCTGCAAACGCTATTTCCTTGCAAGGTAGTGTCGCATTTACATTCATTTGAATCGTAGACGAGGAATGCATAACACTTCGCAAAGAATATAATATCTTATCATGAGACATAGATAAGAGATGCAATATCTCGTTTTAAGAAGCATTTGAACTCTATTGCTTCGATACGTAGACATCTGCAAACGCTATTTCCTAGCAACGAAGTGTCGCATTTACATTCATTTGAAGTGTAGACGAGTACTACATAACACTTCGCAAATCATATTATATCTTACCATGAAACATAGAAATGAGATGCGATATCGCGTTTTAAGAGCCATTAGAGCTCTATTGCTACGATACCTATACATCTGCAGACGCTATTTCCTAGCAAGGTAGTGTCGCATTTACATTCATTTGAAGTGTAGACGAGGAATACATAACACTTCGCAAATCATATTATATCTTACCATGAAACATAGAAATGAGATGCGATATCGCGTTTTAAGAAGCATTTGAACTCTATTGCTTCGATACGTAGACATCTGCAAACGCTATTTCCTAGCAAGGAAGTGTCGCATTTACATTCATTTGAAACGTAGACGAGGAATGCATAACACTTCGCAATGAATACTATATCTTATCAAGAAACATAGATATGAGATGCAATATCTCGTTTTAAGAAGCATTTGAACTCTATTGCTTCGATACGTAGACATCTGCAACCGCTATTTCCTTGCAAGGTAGTGTCGCATTTACATTCATTTGAATCGTAGACGAGGAATGCATAACACTTCGCAAAGAATATAATATCTTATCATGAGACATAGATAAGAGATGCAATATCTCGTTTTAAGAGCCATTAGAACTCTATTGCTACGATACCTATACATCTGCAGACGCTATTTCCTAGCAAGGTAGTGTCGCATTTACATCCATTTGAAGTGTAGACGAGGAATACATAACACTTCGCAAATCATATTATATCTTACCATGAAACATAGAAATGAGATGCGATATCGCGTTTTAAGAAGCATTTGAACTCTATTGCTTCGATACGTAGACATCTGCAAACGCTATTTCCTAGCGAGGAAGTGTCGCATTTACATTCATTTGAAGTGTAGACGAGGAATACATAACACTTCGCAAATCATATTATATCTTACCATGAAACATAGAAATGAGATTCGATATCGCGTTTTAAGAAGCATTAGAAAGCTATTGCTACGATACGTAGACATCTGCAAACGCTATTTCCTAGCGAGGAAGTATCGCATTCACATTCATTTGAAGTGTAGACGAGGAATACTTAACACTTCGCAAATCATGTTATATCTTACCATGAAACATAGAAATGAGATGCGATATCGCGTTTTAAGAATCATATGAACTCTATTGCTATGATACGTAGACATCTGCGAACGCTATTTCCTTGCAAGGAAGTGTCGCATTTACATTCATTTGAATCGTAGACGAGGAATGCATAACACTTCGCAATGAATATTATATCTAATCAGGAAACATAGATATGAGATGCAATATCTCGTATTAAGAATCATATGAACTCTATTGCTACGATACGTAGACATCTGCAGACGCTATTTCCTAGCAAGGAAGTGTCGCATTTACATTCATTTGAATTGTAGACGAGGAATATGTGATACTTCGCAAATCATATTATATCTTACCATGAAACATAGAAATGAGATGCGATATCGCGTTTTAAGAAGCATTAGAACACTATTGCTACGATAGGTAGACATTTGCAAACGCTATTTCCTAGCAAAGAAGTGTCGCATTTACATTCATTTAAAGTGTAGGCGAGGAATACATAACACTTCGCAAATCATATTATATCTTACCATGAAACATAGAAATGAGATGCGATTTCGCGTTTTAAGAAGCATTAGAACTCTATTGCTTCGATACGTAGACATCTGCAAACGCTATTTCCTAGCAAGGAAGTGTCGCATTTACTTTCATTTGAAGTGTAGACGAGGAATACATAACACTTCGCAAATCATGTTATATCTTACCATGAAACATAGAAATGAGATGCGATATCGCGTTTTAGGAATCATATGAACTCTATTGCTACGATACGTAGACATCTGCAATCGCTATATCCGTGCAAGGAAGTGACGCATTTACATTCATTTGAAGTGTAGACGAGGAATACATAACACTTCGCAATGAATATTATATCTTATCATGAAACATAGATATGAGATGCAATATCTCGTTTTAAGAAGCATTTCAACTCTATTGCTACGATACGTAGACATCTGCAAACGCTATTTCCTTGCAAGGGAGTGTCGCATTTACATTCACTTGAAGTGTAGACGAGGAATGCATATCACTTCGCAATGAATATTATATTTTATCATGAAACATAGATATGAGATGCAATATCTCGTTTTAAGAAGCATTTCAACTCCATTGCTACGATACGTAGACATCTGCAAACGCTATTTCCTTGCAAGGAAGTGTCGCATTTACATTCATTTGAAGTGTAGACGTGGAATACATGACACTTCGCAAATCATATTATATCTTACCACGAAACATAGAAATGGGATGCGATATCGCGTTCTAAGAAGCATTAGAAATCTATTGCTACGATACGTAGACATCTGCAAACGCCATTTCCTAGCGAGGAAGTGTCGCATTCACATTCATTTGAAGTGTAGACGAGGAATACATAACACTTCGCAAATCATATTATATCTTACCATGAAACATAGAAATGAGATGCGATATCGCGTTTTAAGAATCATAAGAACTCTATTGCTACGATACGTAGACATCTGCAAACGATATTTCCTTGCAAGGAAGTGTCGCATTTACATTCATTTGTATCGTAGACGAGGCATGCATAACACTTCGCAATGAATATTATATCTTATCATGAAACATAGATATGAGATGCAATATCTCGTTTTAAGAAGCATTTGAGCTCTATTGCTACGATACGTAGACATATGCAAACGCTATTTCCTTGCAAGGGAGTGTCGCATTTACATTCATTTGAATCGTAGACGAGGAAAGGATAACACTTCGCAATGAATATTATATCTTACCATGAAACATAGAAATGAGATGCGATATCGCGTTTTAAGAAGCATCAGAACTCTATTGCTACGATACCTAGACATCTGCAGACGCTATTTCCTAGCAAGTAAGTGTCGCATTTACATTCATTTGAAGTGTAGACGAGGAATACATGACACTTCGCAAATCATATTATATCTTACCATGAAACATAGAAATGAGATGCGATATCGCGTTTTAACGAGCATTAGAAATCTATTGCTACGATACGTAGACATCTGCAAACGCTATTTCCTAGCGAGGAAGTGACGCATTCACATTCATTTGAAGTGTAGAAGAGGAATACATAACACTTTGCAAATCATATTATATCTTACCATGAAATATAGAAATGAGATGCGATATCGCGTTTTAACGAGCATTAGAAATCTATTGCTACGATACGTAGACATCTGCAAACGCTATTTCCTAGCGAGGAAGTGACGCATTCACATTCATTTGAAGTGTAGACGAGGAATACATAACACTTTGCAAATCACATTATATCTTACCATGAAATATAGAAATGAGATGCGATATCGCGTTTTAAGAAGCATCAGAAATCCATTGCTACGATACGTAGACATCAGCAAACGCTATTTCCTTGCAAGAAAGTGTCGCATTTACATTCATTTGAAGTGTAGACGAGGAATACATAACACTTCGCAAATCATATTATATCTTACCATGAAACATAGAAATGAGATGCGATATCGCGATTTAAGAATCATAAGAACTCTATTGCTACGATACTCAGACATCTGCAAACGCTATTTCCTTGCAAGGAAGTGTCGCATTTACATTCATTTGAAGTGTAGACGAGGAATACATAACACTCCGCAAATCATATTACATCTTACCATGAAACATAGAAATGAGATGCGATATCGCGTTTTAAGAAGCATTAGAACTCTATTACTACGATACGTAGACATCTGCAAACGCTATTTCCTTGCAAGGAAGTGTCCCATTTACATTCATTTGAAGCGTGGACGAGGAATACATGACACTTCGCAAATCATATTATATCTTACCATGAATCATAGAAATGAGATGCGATATCGCGTTTTAAGAAGCATTAGAACACTATTGCTACGATACCTAGACATCTGCAGACGCTATTTCCTTGCAAGGAAGTGTCGCATTTACATTCATTTGAATCGTACCATGAAACATAGAAATGAGATGCAATATCGCGATTTAAGAATCATAAGAATTCTATTGCTACGATACGCAGACATCTGCAAACGCTATTTCCTTGCAAGGAAGTGTCGCATTTACATTCATTTGAATCGTAGACGAGGAATGCATAACACTTCGCAATGAATATTATATCTTACCATGAAACATAGATATGAGATGCAATATCTCGTTTTAAGAAGCATTTGAACTCTACTGCTACGATACGTAGACATCTGCAAATGCTATTTCCTTGCAAGGGAGTGTCGCATTTACATTCATTTGAATCATAGACGAGGAATGCATAACACTTCGCAAATCATATTATATCTTATCATGAAACATAGAAATGGGATGCGATATCGCGTTTTAAGAAGTATTAGAACTCTATTGCTACGATACCTAGACATCTGCAGACGCTATTTCCTAGCAAGGAAGTGTCGCATTTACATTCATTTGAAGTGTAGACGAGGAATACATAACACTTCGCAAATCATATTATATCTTACCATGAAACATAGAAATGAGATGCGATATCGCGTTTTAAGAAGCATTAGAACTCTATTGCTACGATACCTAGACATCTGCAAACGCTATTTCCTTGCAAGGAAGTGTCGCATTTACATTCATTTGAAGTGTAGACGAGGAATACATGACACTTCGCAAATCATATTATATCTTACCATGAAACATAGAAATGAGATGCGATATCGCGTTTTAAGAAGCATTAGAACACTATTGCTACGATAGGTAGACATTTGCAAACGCTATTTCCGTGCAAGGAAGTGTCGCATTTACATTCATTTGAAGTGTAGACGAGGAATACATAACACTTCGCAAATCATATTATATCTTACCATGAAACATAGAAATGAGATGCGATATCGCGTTTTAAGAAGCATTAGAACTCTATTGCTACGATACCTAGACATCTGCGGACGCTATTTCCTAGCAAGGAAGTGTCGCATTTACATTCATTTGAAGTGTAGACGAGGAATACATAACACTTCGCAAATCATATTACATCTTACCATGAAACATAGAAATGAGATGCGATATCGCGTTTTAAGAAGCATTAGAACTGTATTGCTACGATACCGAGATATCTGCAAACGCTATTTCCTTGCAAGGAAGTGTCGCATTTACTTTCATTTGAAGTGTAGACGAGGAATACACACCACTTCGCAAATCATATTATATCTTACCATGAAACATAGAAATAAGATCCGATATCGCGTTTTAAGGATCATAAGAACTCTATTGCTACGATACGCAGACATCTGCAAACGCTATTTCCTTGCAAGGAAGTGTCGCATTTACATTCATTTGAATCGTAGACGAGGAATACATGATACTTCGCAAATCATATTATATCTTACCATGAAACATAGAAATGAGATGCGATATCGCGTTTTAAGAAGCGTTAGAACTCTATTGCTACGATACCTAGACTTCTCCAGACGCTATTTCCTAGCAAGGAAGTGTCGCATTTACTTTCATTTGAAGTGTAGGCGAGGAATACATAACACTTCGCAAATCATGTTATATCTTACCATGAAACATAGAAATGAGATGCGATATCGCGTTTTAGGAATCATATGAACTCTATTGCTACGATACGTAGACATTTGCAATCGCTATATCCGTGCAAGGAAGTGACGCATTTACATTCATTTGAAGTGTAGACGAGGAATACATAACACTTCGCAATGAATATTATATCTTATCATGAAACATAGATATGAGATGCAATATCTCGTTTTAAGAAGCATTTCAACTCTATTGCTACGATACGTAGACATCTGCAAACGCTATTTCCTTGCAAGGGAGTGTCGCATTTACATTCACTTGAAGTGTAGACGAGGAGTACATGACACTTCGCAAATCATATTATATCTTACCATGAAACATAGAAATGAGATGCGATATCGCGTTTTAAGAAGCGTTAAAAATCTATTGCTACGATACGTAGACATCTGCAAACGCTATTTCCTTGCAAGGAAGTGTCGCATTTACACTCATTTGAAGTGTAGACGAGGAATACATAACACTTCGCACATCATATTATATCTTACCATGAAACATAGAAATGAGATGCGATATCGCGTTTTAAGAAGCATTAGAACACTATTGCTACGATAGGTAGAAATTTGCAAACGCTATTTCCTTCCGAGGAAGTGTCGCATTTACATTCGTTTGCAGTGTAGACGAGGAATACATAACACATCGCAAATCATATTATATCTTACCATGAAACATGGAAATGAGTTGCGATATCGCGTTTTAAGAATCACAAGAACTCTATTGCTACGATATCTAGACATCTGCAGACGCTATTTCCTTGCAAGGAAGTGTCGCATTTACATTAATTTGAAGTGTAGACGAGGAATACATGACACTTCGCAAATCATAATATATCTTACCATGAAACATAGAAATGAGATGCGATATCGCGTTTTAAGAAGCATTAGAACTCTATTGCTACGATAGGTAGACATTTGCAGACGCTATTCCCTAGCGAGGAAGTGTCGCATTTACATTCATTTGAAGTGTAGACGAGGAATACATGACACTTCGCAAATCATATTATATCTTACCATGAAACATAGATAAGAGATGCAATTACTCTTTTTTAAGAAGCGTTTGAACTCTATTGCTTCGATACGTAGACATCTGCAAACGCTATTTCCTAGCAAGGAAGTATCGCATTTACATTGATTTGAAGTGTAGGCGAGGATTACATAACACTTCGCAATGAATATTACATCTTATCATGAAACATAGAAATGAGATGCGATATCTTGTTTTAAGAAGCATTTGAACTCTACTGCTTCGATACGTAGACATCTGCAAACGCTATTTCCTAGCAACGAAGTGTCGCATTTACATTCATTTGAAGTGTAGACGAGGACTACATAACACTTCGAAAATCATATTATATCTTACCATGAAACATAGAAATGAGATGCAATATCTCGTTTTAAGAAGCATTTCAACTCTATTGCTACGATACGTTGACATCTGCAAACGCTATTTCCTTGCAAGGGAGTGTCGCATTTACATTCATTTGAAGTGTAGACGAGGAATACATGACACTTCGCAAATCATATTATATCTTACCATGAAACATAGAAATGAGATGCGATATCGCGTTTCAGAAGCATTAGAACTCTATTGCTACGATAGGTAGACATTTGCAGACGCTATTTCCTAGCTACGAAGTGTCGCATTTACATTCATTTGAAGTGTAGACGAGGACTACATAACACTTCGCAAATCATATTATATCTTACCATGAAACATAGAAATGAGATGCGATATCGCGTTTTAAGAATCATAAGAACTCTATTGCTACGATACGTAGACATCTGCAAACGCTATTTCCTTGCAAGGAAGTGTCGCATTTACATTCAGTTGAATCGTAGACGAGGAATGCATAACACTTCGCAACGAATATTATATCTTATCATGAAACATAGAAATGAGATGCGATATCGCTTTATAAGAATCATAAGAGCTCTATTGCTACGATACGCAGACATCTGCAAACGCTATTTCCTTGCAAGGAAGTGTCGCATTTACATTCATTTGAATCGTAGACGAGGAATGCATATCACTTAGCAATGAATATTATATCTTATCATGAAACATAGATATGAGATGCAATATCTCGTTTTAAGAAGCATTTGAACTCTATTGCTACGATACCTAGACATCTGCAGACGCTATTTCCTTGCAAGGAAGTGTCGCATTTACATTCATTTGAATCGTACCATGAAACATAGAAATGAGATGCAATATCGCGATTTAAGAATCATAAGAACTCTATTGCTACGATACGCAGACATCTGCAAACGCTATTTCCTTGCAAGGAAGTGTCGCATTTACATTCATTTGAATCGTAGACGAGGAATACATGATACTTCGCAAATCATATTATATCTTACCATGAAACATAGAAATGAGATGCGATATCGTGTTTTAAGAAGCGTTAGAACTCTATTGCTACGATACCTAGACTTCTCCAGACGCTATTTCCTAGCAAGGAAGTGTAGCATTTACATTCATTTGAAGTGTAGACGAGGAATACATAACACTTCGCACATCATATTATATCTTACCATGAAACATAGAAATGAGATGCGATATCGCGTTTTAAGAAGCATTAGAACACTATTGCTACGATACCTAGACATCTGCAGACGCTATTTCCTTGCAAGGAAGTGTCGCATTTACATTCATTTGAAGTGTAGACGAGGAATACATGACACTTCGCAAATCATATTATATCTTACCATGAAACATAGAAATGAGATGCGATATCGCGTTTTAAGAAGCATTAGAACTCTATTGCTACGATAGGTAGACATTTGCAGACGCTATTTCCTAGCGAGGAAGTGTCGCATTTACATTCATTTGAAGTGTAGACGAGGAATACATAACACTTCGCACATCATATTATATCTTACCATGAAACATAGAAATGAGATGCGATATCGCGTTTTAAGAATCATAAGAACTCTATTGCTACGATACGCAGACATCTGCAAACGCTATTTCCTTGCAAGGAAGTGTCGCATTTACATTCATTTGATTCGTAGACGAGGAATGCATATCACTTCGCAATGAATATTATATTTTATCATGAAACATAGATATGAGATGCAATATCTCGTTTTAAGAAGCATTTCAACTCCATTGCTACGATACGTAGACATCTGCAAACGCTATTTCCTTGTAAGGAAGTGTCGCATTTACATTCATTTGAAGTGTAGACGTGGAATACATGACACTTCGCAAATCATATTATATCTTACCACGAAACATAGAAATGAGATGCGATATCGCGTTCTAAGAAGCATTAGAAATCTATTGCTACGATACGTAGACATCTGCAAACGCCATTTCCTAGCGAGGAAGTGTCGCATTCACATTCATTTGAAGTGTAGACGAGGAATACATAACACTTCGCAAATCATATTATATCTTACCATGAAACATAGAAATGAGATGCGATATCGCGTTTTAAGAATCATAAGAACTCTATTGCTACGATACGTAGACATCTGCAAACGATATTTCCTTGCAAGGAAGTGTCGCATTTACATTCATTTGTATCGTAGACGAGGCATGCATAACACTTCGCAATGAATATTATATCTTATCATGAAACATAGATATGAGCTGCAATATCTCGTTTTAAGAAGCATTTGAGCTCTATTGCTACGATACGTAGACATATGCAAACGCTATTTCCTTGCAAGGGAGTGTCGCATTTACATTCATTTGAATCGTAGACGAGGAAAGGATAACACTTCGCAATGAATATTATATCTTACCATGAAACATAGAAATGAGATGCGATATCGCGTTTTAAGAAGCATCAGAACTCTATTGCTACGATACCTAGACATCTGCAGACGCTATTTCCTAGCAAGGAAGTGTCGCATTTACATTCATTTGAAGTGTAGACGAGGAATACATGACACTTCGCAAATCATATTATATCTTACCATGAAACATAGAAATGAGATGCGATATCGCGTTTTAACGAGCATTAGAAATCTATTGCTACGATACGTAGACATCTGCAAACGCTATTTCCTAGCGAGGAAGTGACGCATTCACATTCATTTGAAGTGTAGAAGAGGAATACATAACACTTTGCAAATCATATTATATCTTACCATGAAATATAGAAATGAGATGCGATATCGCGTTTTAACGAGCATTAGAAATCTATTGCTACGATACGTAGACATCTGCAAACGCTATTTCCTAGCGAGGAAGTGACGCATTCACATTCATTTGAAGTGTAGACGAGGAATACATAACACTTTGCAAATCACATTATATCTTACCATGAAATATAGAAATGAGATGCGATATCGCGTTTTAAGAAGCATCAGAAATCCATTGCTACGATACGTAGACATCAGCAAACGCTATTTCCTTGCAAGAAAGTGTCGCATTTACATTCATTTGAAGTGTAGACGAGGAATACATAACACTTCGCAATGAATATTATATCTTACCATGAAACATAGATATGAGATGCAATATCGCGTTTTAAGAAGCATTAGAACTCTATTACTACGATACGTAGACATCTGCAAACGCTATTTCCTTGCGAGGGAGTGTGGCATTTACATTCATTTGAAGCGTGGACGAGGAATACATGACACTTCGCAAATCATATTATATCTTACCATGAATCATAGAAATGAGATGCGATATCGCGTTTTAAGAAGCATTAGAACACTATTGCTACGATACCTAGACATCTGCAGACGCTATTTCCTTGCAAGGAAGTGTCGCATTTACATTCATTTGAATCGTACCATGAAACATAGAAATGAGATGCAATATCGCGATTTAAGAATCATAAGAATTCTATTGCTACGATACGCAGACATCTGCAAACGCTATTTCCTTGCAAGGAAGTGTCGCATTTACATTCATTTGAATCGTAGACGAGGATTACATAACACTTCGCAATGAATATTACATCTTATCATGAAACATAGAAATGAGATGCGATATCTTGTTTTAAGAAGCATTTGAACTCTACTGCTTCGATACGTAGACATCTGCAAACGCTATTTCCTAGCAACGAAGTGTCGCATTTACATTCATTTGAAGTGTAGACGAGGACTACATAACACTTCGAAAATCATATTATATCTTACCATGAAACATAGAAATGAGATGCAATATCTCGTTTTAAGAAGCATTTCAACTCTATTGCTACGATACGTTGACATCTGCAAACGCTATTTCCTTGCAAGGGAGTGTCGCATTTACATTCATTTGAAGTGTAGACGAGGAATACATGACACTTCGCAAATCATATTATATCTTACCATGAAACATAGAAATGAGATGCGATATCGCGTTTCAGAAGCATTAGAACTCTATTGCTACGATAGGTAGACATTTGCAGACGCTATTTCCTAGCTACGAAGTGTCGCATTTACATTCATTTGAAGTGTAGACGAGGACTACATAACACTTCGCAAATCATATTATATCTTACCATGAAACATAGAAATGAGATGCGATATCGCGTTTTAACGAGCATTAGAAATCTATTGCTACGATACGTAGACATCTGCAAACGCTATTTCCTAGCGAGGAAGTGACGCATTCACATTCATTTGAAGTGTAGAAGAGGAATACATAACACTTTGCAAATCATATTATACCTTACCATGAAATATAGAAATGAGATGCGATATCGCGTTTTAACGAGCATTAGAAATCTATTGCTACGATACGTAGACATCTGCAAACGCTATTTCCTAGCGAGGAAGTGTCGCATTTACATTCATTTGAATCGTAGACGAGGAATGCATATCACTTAGCAATGAATATTATATCTTATCATGAAACATAGATATGAGATGCAATATCTCGTTTTAAGAAGCATTTGAACTCTATTGCTACGATACCTAGACATCTGCAGACGCTATTTCCTTGCAAGGAAGTGTCGCATTTACATTCATTTGAATCGTACCATGAAACATAGAAATGAGATGCAATATCGCGATTTAAGAATCATAAGAACTCTATTGCTACGATACGCAGACATCTGCAAACGCTATTTCCTTGCAAGGAAGTGTCGCATTTACATTCATTTGAATCGTAGACGAGGAATACATGATACTTCGCAAATCATATTATATCTTACCATGAAACATAGAAATGAGATGCGATATCGCGTTTTAAGAAGCGTTAGAACTCTATTGCTACGATACCTAGACTTCTCCAGACGCTATTTCCTAGCAAGGAAGTGTAGCATTTACATTCATTTGAAGTGTAGACGAGGAATACATAACACTTCGCACATCATATTATATCTTACCATGAAACATAGAAATGAGATGCGATATCGCGTTTAAAGAAGCATTAGAACACTATTGCTACGATACCTAGACATCTGCAGACGCTATTTCCTTGCAAGGAAGTGTCGCATTTACATTCATTTGAAGTGTAGACGAGGAATACATGACACTTCGCAAATCATATTATATCTTACCATGAAACATAGAAATGAGATGCGATATCGCGTTTTAAGAAGCATTAGAACTCTATTGCTACGATAGGTAGACATTTGCAGACGCTATTTCCTAGCGAGGAAGTGTCGCATTTACATTCATTTGAAGTGTAGACGAGGAATACATAACACTTCGCACATCATATTATATCTTACCATGAAACATAGAAATGAGATGCGATATCGCGTTTTAAGAATCATAAGAACTCTATTGCTACGATACGCAGACATCTGCAAACGCTATTTCCTTGCAAGGAAGTGTCGCATTTACATTCATTTGAATCGTAGACGAGGAATGCATATCACTTCGCAATGAATATTATATTTTATCATGAAACATAGATATGAGATGCAATATCTCGTTTTAAGAAGCATTTCAACTCCATTGCTACGATACGTAGACATCTGCAAACGCTATTTCCTTGCAAGGAAGTGTCGCATTTACATTCATTTGAAGTGTAGACGTGGAATACATGACACTTCGCAAATCATATTATATCTTACCACGAAACATAGAAATGAGATGCGATATCGCGTTCTAAGAAACATTAGAAATCTATTGCTACGATACGTAGACATCTGCAAACGCCACTTCCAAGCGAGGAAGTGTCGCATTCACATTCATTTGAAGTGTAGACGAGGAATACATAACACTTCGCAAATCATATTATATCTTACCATGAAACATAGAAATGAGATGCGATATCGCGTTTTAAGAATCATAAGAACTCTATTGCTACGATACGTAGACATCTGCAAACGATATTTCCTTGCAAGGAAGTGTCGCATTTACATTCATTTGTATCGTAGACGAGGCATGCATAACACTTCGCAATGAATATTATATCTTATCATGAAACATAGATATGAGATGCAATATCTCGTTTTAAGAAGCATTTGAGCTCTATTGCTACGATACGTAGACATCTGCAAACGCTATTTCCTTGCAAGGGAGTGTCGCATTTACATTCATTTGAATCGTAGACGAGGAAAGGATAACACTTCGCAATGAATATTATATCTTACCATGAAACATAGAAATGAGATGCGATATCGCGTTTTAAGAAGCATCAGAACTCTATTGCTACGATACCTAGACATCTGCAGACGCTATTTCCTAGCAAGGAAGTGTCGCATTTACATTCATTTGAAGTGTAGACGAGGAATACATGACACTTCGCAAATCATATTATATCTTACCATGAAACATAGAAATGAGATGCGATATCGCGTTTTAACGAGCATTAGAAATCTATTGCTACGATACGTAGACATCTGCAAACGCTATCTCCTAGCGAGGAAGTGACGCATTCACATTCATTTGAAGTGTAGAAGAGGAATACATAACACTTTGCAAATCATATTATATCTTACCATGATATATATAAATGAGATGCGATATCGCGTTTTAAGAAGCATTAGAACACTATTGCTACGATACCTAGACATCTGCAGACGCTATTTCCTTGCAAGGAAGTGTCGCATTTACATTCATTTGAATCGTACCATGAAACATAGAAATGAGATGCAATATCGCGATTTAAGAATCATAAGAATTCTATTGCTACGATACGCAGACATCTGCAAACGCTATTTCCTTGCAAGGAAGTGTCGCATTTACATTCATTTGAATCGTAGACAAGGAATGCATAACACTTCGCAATGAATATTATATCTTACCATGAAACATAGATATGAGATGCAATATCTCGTTTTAAGAAGCATTTGAACTCTACTGCTACGATACGTAGACATCTGCAAATGCTATTTCCTTGCAAGGGAGTGTCGCATTTACATTCATTTGAATCATAGACGAGGAATGCATAACACTTCGCAAATCATATTATATCTTACCATGAAACATAGAAATGAGATGCGATATCGCGTTTTAACGAGCATTAGAAATCTATTGCTACGATACGTAGACATCTGCAAACGCTATTTCCTAGCGAGGAAGTGACGCATTCACATTCATTTGAAGTGTAGAAGAGGAATACATAACACTTTGCAAATCACATTATATCTTACCATGAAATATAGAAATGAGATGCGATATCGCGTTTTAAGAAGCATTAGAACACTATTGCTACGATACCTAGACATCTGCAGACGCTATTTCCTTGCAAGGAAGTGTCGCATTTACATTCATTTGAAGTGTAGACGAGGAATACATAACACTTCGCAAATCATATTATATCTTACCATGAAACATAGAAATGAGATGCGATATCGCAATTTAAGAATCATAAGAACTCTATTGCTACGATACGTAGACATCTGCAAACGATATTTCCTTGCAAGGAAGTGTCGCATTTACATTCATTTGTATCGTAGACGAGGCATGCATAACACTTCGCAATGAATATTATATCTTATCATGAAACATAGATATGAGATGCAATATCTCGTTTTAAGAAGCATTTGAGCTCTATTGCTACGATACGTAGACATCAGCAAACGCTATTTCCTTGCAAGGGAGTGTCGCATTTACATTCATTTGAATCGTAGACGAGGAAAGGATAACACTTCGCAATGAATATTATATCTTACCATGAAACATAGAAGTGAGATGCGATATCGCGTTTTAAGAAGCATCAGAACTCTATTGCTACGATACCTAGACATCTGCAGACGCTATTTCCTAGCAAGGAAGTGTCGCATTTACATTCATTTGAAGTGTAGACGAGGAATACATGACACTTCGCAAATCATATTATATCTTACCATGAAACATAGAAATGAGATGCGATATCGCGTTTTAACGAGCATTAGAAATCTATTGCTACGATACGTAGACATCTGCAAACGCTATCTCCTAGCGAGGAAGTGACGCATTCACATTCATTTGAAGTGTAGAAGAGGAATACATAACACTTTGCAAATCATATTATATCTTACCATGAAATATAGAAATGAGATGCGATATCGCGTTTTAAGAAGCATTAGAACACTATTGCTACGATACCTAGACATCTGCAGACGCTATTTCCTTGCAAGGAAGTGTCGCATTTACATTCATTTGAATCGTACCATGAAACATAGAAATGAGATGCAATATCGCGATTTAAGAATCATAAGAATTCTATTGCTACGATACGCAGACATCTGCAAACGCTATTTCCTTGCAAGGAAGTGTCGCATTTACATTCAGTTGAATCGTAGACAAGGAATGCATAACACTTCGCAATGAATATTATATCTTACCATGAAACATAGATATGAGATGCAATATCTCGTTTTAAGAAGCATTTGAACTCTACTGCTACGATACGTAGACATCTGCAAATGCTATTTCCTTGCAAGGGAGTGTCGCATTTACATTCATTTGAATCATAGACGAGGAATGCATAACACTTCGCAAATCATATTATATCTTACCATGAAACATAGAAATGAGATGCGATATCGCGTTTTAACGAGCATTAGAAATCTATTGCTACGATACGTAGACATCTGCAAACGCTATTTCCTAGCGAGGAAGTGACGCATTCACATTCATTTGAAGTGTAGAAGAGGAATACATAACACTTTGCAAATCACATTATATCTTACCATGAAATATAGAAATGAGATGCGATATCGCGTTTTAAGAAGCATTAGAACACTATTGCTACGATACCTAGACATCTGCAGACGCTATTTCCTTGCAAGGAAGTGTCGCATTTACATTCATTTGAAGTGTAGACGAGGAATACATAACACTTCGCAAATCATATTATATCTTACCATGAAACATAGAAATGAGATGCGATATCGCAATTTAAGAATCATAAGAACTCTATTGCTACGATACTCAGACATCTGCAAACGCTATTTCCTTGCAAGGAAGTGTCGCATTTACATTCATTTGAAGTGTAGACGAGGAATACATAACACTCCGCAAATCATATTACATCTTACCATGAAACATAGAAATGAGATGCGATATCGCGTTTTAAGAAGCATTAGAACTCTATTACTACGATACGTAGACATCTGCAAACGCTATTTCCTTGCAAGGAAGTGTCGCATTTACATTCATTTGAAGCGTGGACGAGGAATACATGACACTTCGCAAATCATATTATATCTTACCATGAATCATAGAAATGAGATGCGATATCGCGTTTTAAGAAGCATTAGAACACTATTGCTACGATACCTAGACATCTGCAGACGCTATTTCCTTGCAAGGAAGTGTCGCATTTACATTCATTTGAATCGTACCATGAAACATAGGAATGAGATGCAATATCGCGATTTAAGAATCATAAGAATTCTATTGCTACGATACGCAGACATCTGCAAACGCTATTTCCTTGCAAGGAAGTGTCGCATTTACATTCATTTGAATCGTAGACGAGGAATGCATAACACTTCGCAATGAATATTATATCTTACCATGAAACATAGATATGAGATGCAATATCTCGTTTTAAGAAGCATTTGAACTCTACTGCTACGATACGTAGACATCTGCAAATGCTATTTCCTTGCAAGGGAGTGTCGCATTTACATTCATTTGAATCATAGACGAGGAATGCATAACACTTCGCAAATCATATTATATCTTATCATGAAACATAGAAATGAGATGCGATATCGCGTTTTAAGAAGTATTAGAACTCTATTGCTACGATACCTAGACATCTGCAGACGCTATTTCCTAGCAAGGAAGTGTCGCATTTACATTCATTTGAAGTGTAGACGAGGAATACATAACACTTCGCAAATCATATTATATCTTACCATGAAACATAGAAATGAGATGCGATATCGCGTTTTAAGAAGCATTAGAACTCTATTGCTACGATACCTAGACATCTGCAAACGCTATTTCCTTGCAAGGAAGTGTCGCATTTACATTCATTTGAAGTGTAGACGAGGAATACATGACACTTCGCAAATCATATTATATCTTACCATGAAACATAGAAATGAGATGCGATATCGCGTTTTAAGAAGCATTAGAACACTATTGCTACGATAGGTAGACATTTGCAAACGCTATTTCCGTGCAAGGAAGTGTCGCATTTACATTCATTTGAAGTGTAGACGAGGAATACATAACACTTCGCAAATCATATTATATCTTACCATGAATCATAGAAATGAGATGCGATATCGCGTTTTAAGAAGCATTAGAACTCTATTGCTACGATACCTAGACATCTGCGGACGCTATTTCCTAGCAAGGAAGTGTCGCATTTACATTCATTTGAAGTGTAGACGAGGAATACATAACACTTCGCAAATCATATTATATCTTACCATGAAACATAGAAATGAGTTCCGATATCGCGTTTTAAGAATCATAAGAACCCTATTGCTACGATACGTAGACATCTGCAAACGCTATTTCCTTGCAAGGAAGTGTCGCATTTACATTCATTTGAAGCGTGGACGAGGAATACATGACACTTCGCAAATCATATTATATCTTACCATGAAACATAGAAATGAGATGCGTTATCGCGTTTGAAGAAGCATCAGAAATCCATTGCTACGATGAGTAGACATCTGCAAACGCTATTTCCATGCAGGGAAGTGTCGCATTTACATTCATTTGAAGTGTAGACGAGGAATACAGGACACTTCGCAAATCATATTATATCTTACCATGAATCATAGAAGTGTGATGCGATATCGCGTTTTAAGAAGCATCAGAAATCCATTGCTACGATACGTAGACATCAGCAAACGCTATTTCCTTGCAAGAAAGTGTCGCATTTACATTCATTTGAAGTGTAGACGAGGAATACATAACACTTCGCAAATCATATTATATCTTACCATGAAACATAGAAATGAGATGCGATAACGCGTTTTAAGAATCATAAGAACCCTATTGCTACGATACCTAGACATCTGCAAACGCTATTTCCTAGCAAGGAAGTGTCGCATTTACATTCATTTGAAGTGTAGACGAGGAATACATAACACTTCGCAAATCATATTATATCTTACCATGAAACATAGAAATGAGATGCGATATCGCGTTTTAAGAAGCATTAGAACTCTATTGCTACGATACCCAGACATCTGCAGACGCTATTTCCTAGCAAGGAAGTGTCGCATTTACATTCATTTGAAGTGTAGACGAGGAATACATAACACTTCGCAAATCATATTATATCTTACCATGAAACATAGAAATGAGATGCGATATCGCGTTTTAAGAAGCATTAGAACTCTATTGCTACGATGCCTAGACATCTGCAGACGCTATTTCCTAGCAAGGAAGTGTCGCATTTACATTCATTTGAAGTGTAGACGAGGAATACATGACACTTCGCAAATCATATAATATCATGCCATGAAACATAGAAATGAGATGCGATATCGCGATTTAAGAATCATAAGAACTCTATTGCTACGATACGTAGACATCTGCATACGCTATTTCCTTGCAAGGAAGTGTCGCATTTACATTCATTTGAAGTGCAGACGAGGAATACATAACACTTGGCAAATCATATTATATCTTACCATGAAACATGGGAATGAGATGCGATATCGCGTTCTAAGAATCATAAGAACTCTATTGCTACGATACGTAGACATCTGCAAGCGCTATTTCCCTGCAAGGAAGTGTCGCATTTACATTCATTTGAACAGTAGAAGAGGAATGCAAAACACTTCGCAAAGAATATTATATCTTATCATGAAACATAGATAAGAGATGCAATATCTCTTTTTAAGAAGCATTTGAACTTTATTGCTTCGATACGTAGACATCTGCAAACGCTATTTCCTAGCAAGGAAGTGTCGCATTTACATTCATTTGAAGTGTAGACGAGGAATACATAACACTTCGCCAATCATATTATATCTTACCATGAAACATAGAAATGAGATGCGATATCGCGTTTTAAGAAGCATTAGAACACCATTGCTACGATATGTAGACATTTGCAAACGCTATTTCCTTGCAAGGAAGTGTCGCATTTACATTCATTTCAAGTGTAGACGAGGAATACATAACACTTCGCAAATCATATTATATCATACCATGAAACATAGAAATGAGTTGCGATATCGCCATTTAAGAAGCATTAGAACTCTATTGCTACGATACGTAGACATCTGCAAAAGCTATTTCCTTGCAAGGAAGTGTCGCATTTACATTCATTTGAATCGTAGACGAGGAATGCATAACACTTCGCAATGAATATTATATCTTATCAAGAAACATAGATATGAGATGTGATATCGCGTTTTAAGAAGCATTAGAACCCTATTGCTACGATAGGTAGACATCTGCAAACGCTCTTTCCTAACAAGGAAGTGTCGCATTTACATTCACTTGCAGTGTAGGCGAGGACTACATAACACATCGCAAATCATTTTATATCTTACCATGAAACATAGAAATGAGATGCGATATCGCGTTTTAAGTAGCATTAGAACTCTATTGCTACGATAACTAGACATCTGCAGACGCTATTTCCTAGCAAGGAAGTGTCGCATTTACATTCATTTGAAGTGTAGACGAGGAATACATGATACTTCGCAAATCATATTATACCTTACCATGAAACATAGTAATGAGATTCGATATCGCGTTTTAAGAAGCATTACAAATCTATTGCTACGATACGTAGACATCTGCAAACGCTAATTACTTGTAAGGTAGTGTCGCATTTACGTTCATTTGAAGTGTAGACGTGGAATACATGACACTTCGCAAATCATGTTATATCTTACCATTAAACGTAGAAATGAGATGCGATATCGCGTTTTAAGAAGCATTAGGAATCTATTGCTACGATACGTAGACATCTGTAAACGCAATTTCCTTGCAAGGAAGTGTCGCATTTACATTCATTTGAAGTGCAGACGAGGAATACATAACACTTCGCAAATCATATTATATCTTACCATGAAACATGGGAATGAGATGCGATATCGCGTTCTAAGAATCATAAGAACTCTATTGCTACGATACGTAGACATCTGCAAACGCTATTTCCCTGCAAGGAAGTGTCGCATTTACATTCATTTGAACCGTAGACGAGGAATGCATAACACTTCGCAAAGAATATTATATCTTATCATGAAACATAGATAAGAGATGCAATATCTCTTTTTAAGAAGCATTTGAACTCTATTGCTTCGATACGTAGACATCTGCAAACGCTATTTCCTAGCAAGGAAGTGTCGCATTTACATTCATTTGAAGTGTAGACGAGGAATACATAACACTTCGCCAATCATATTATATCTTACCATGAAACATAGAAAAGAGATGCGATATCGCGTTTTAAGAAGCATTAGAACACCATTGCTACGATATGTAGACATTTGCAAACGCTATTTCCTTGCAAGGAAGTGTCGCATTTACATTCATTTGAAGTGTAGACGAGGAATACATAACACTTCGCAAATCATATTATATCTTACCATGAAACATAGAAATGAGATGCGATATCGCGTTTTAAGAAGCATTAGAACTCTATTGCTACGATACGTAGACATCTGCAAACGCTATTTCCTTGCAAGGAAGTGTCGCATTTACTTTCATTTGAAGTGTAGACGAGGACTACATAACACTTCGCAAATCATATTATATATTACCATGAAACATAGAAATGAGATGCGATATCGCGTTTTAAGAGCCATTAGAACTCTATTGCTACGATACCTATACATCTGCAGACGCTATTTCCTAGCAAGGTAGTGTCGCATTTACATTCATTTGAAACGTAGACGAGGAATGCATAACACTTCGCAATGAATATTATATCTTATCAAGAAACATAGATATGAGATGCAATATCTCGTTTTAAGAAGCATTTGAACTCTATTGCTTCGATACGTAGACATCTGGAAACGCTATTTCCTTGCAAGGTAGTGTCGCATTTACATTCATTTGAATCGTAGACGAGGAATGCATAACACTTCGCAAAGAATATAATATCTTATCATGAGACATAGATAAGAGATGCAATATCTCGTTTTAAGAATCATATGAACTCTATTGCTACGATACGTAGACATCTGCAATCGCTATTTCCTAGCAAGGAAGTGTCGCATTTACATTCATTTGAAGTGTAGACGAGGAATACATAACACTTCGCCAATCATATTATATCTTACCATGAAACATAGAAATGAGATGCGATATCGCGTTTTAAGAAGCATTAGAACACCATTGCTACGATATGTAGACATTTGCAAACGCTAATTACTTGCAAGGTAGTGTCGCATTTACGTTCATTTGAAGTGTAGACGTGGAATACATGACACTTCGCAAATCATATTATATCTTACCATGAAACATAGAAATGAAATGCGATATCGCGTTTTAAGAAGCATTAGAACTCTATTGCTACGATACCTAGACATCTGCAAACGCCATTTCCTAGCGAGGAAGTGTCGCATTCACATTCATTTGAAGTGTAGACGAGGAATACAAAACACTTCGCAAGTCATATTATATCTTACCATGAAACATAGAAATGAGATGCGATATCGCGTTTTAAGAATCATAAGAACTCTATTGCTACGATACGTAGACATCTGCAAACGATATTTCCTTGCAAGGAAGTGTCGCATTTACATTCATTTGTATCGTAGACGAGGCATGCATAACACTTCGCAATGAATATTATATCTTATCATGAAACATAGATATGAGATGCAATATCTCGTTTTAAGAAGCATTTGAGCTCTATTGCTACGATACGTAGACATCTGCAAACGCTATTTCCTTGCAAGGGAGTGTCGCATTTACATTCATTTGAATCGTAGACGAGGAAAGGATAACACTTCGCAATGAATATTATATCTTACCATGAAACATAGAAATGAGATGCGATATCGCGTTTTAAGAAGCATCAGAACTCTATTGCTACGATACCTAGACATCTGCAGACGCTATTTCCTAGCAAGGAAGTGTCGCATTTACATTCATTTGAAGTGTAGACGAGGAATACATGACACTTCGCAAATCATATTATATCTTACCATGAAACATAGAAATGAGATGCGATATCGCGTTTTAACGAGCATTAGAAATCTATTGCTACGATACGTAGACACTTGCAAACGCTATTTCCTAGCGAGGAAGTGACGCATTCACATTCATTTGAAGTGTAGAAGAGGAATACATAACACTTTGCAAATCATATTATATCTTACCATGAAATATAGAAATGAGATGCGATATCGCGTTTTAAGAAGCATTAGAACACTATTGCTACGATACCTAGACATCTGCAGACGCTATTTCCTTGCAAGGAGGTGTCGCATTTACATTCATTTGAAGTGTAGACGAGGAATACATAACACTTCGCAAATCATATTATCTCTTACCATGAATCATAGAAGTGAGATGCGATATCGCGTTTTAAGAAGCATCAGAAATCCATTGCTACGATACGTAGACATCAGCAAACGCTATTTCCTTGCAAGAAAGTGTCGCATTTACATTCATTTGAAGTGTAGACGAGGAATACATAACACTTCGCAAATCATATTATATCTTACCATGAAACATAGAAATGAGATGCGATATCGCGATTTAAGAATCATAAGAACTCTATTGCTACGATACTCAGACATCTGCAAACGCTATTTCCTTGCAAGGAAGTGTCGCATTTACATTCATTTGAAGTGTAGACGAGGAATACATAACACTCCGCAAATCATATTACATCTTACCATGAAACATAGAAATGAGATGCGATATCGCGTTTTAAGAAGCATTAGAACTCTATTACTACGATACGTAGACATCTGCAAACGCTATTTCCTTGCAAGGAAGTGTCGCATTTACATTCATTTGAAGCGTGGACGAGGAATACATGACACTTCGCAAATCATATTATATCTTACCATGAATCATAGAAATGAGATGCGATATCGCGTTTTAAGAAGCATTAGAACACTATTGCTACGATACCTAGACATCTGCAGACGCTATTTCCTTGCAAGGAAGTGTCGCATTTACATTCATTTGAATCGTACCATGAAACATAGAAATGAGATGCAATATCGCGATTTAAGAATCATAAGAATTCTATTGCTACGATACGCAGACATCTGCAAACGCTATTTCCTTGCAAGGAAGTGTCGCATTTACATTCATTTGAATCGTAGACGAGGAATGCATAACACTTCGCAATGAATATTATATCTTACCATGAAACATAGATATGAGATGCAATATCTCGTTTTAAGAAGCATTTGAACTCTACTGCTACGATTTGTAGACATCTGCAAATGCTATTTCCTTGCAAGGGAGTGTCGCATTTACATTCATTTGAATCATAGACGAGGAATGCATAACACTTCGCAAATCATATTATATCTTATCATGAAACATAGAAATGAGATGCGATATCGCGTTTTAAGAAGTATTAGAACTCTATTGCTACGATACCTAGACATCTGCAGACGCTATTTCCTAGCAAGGAAGTGTCGCATTTACATTCATTTGAAGTGTAGACGAGGAATACATAACACTTCGCAAATCATATTATATCTTACCATGAAACATAGAAATGAGATGCGATATCGCGTTTTAAGAAGCATTAGAACTCTATTGCTACGATACCTAGACATCTGCAAACGCTATTTCCTTGCAAGGAAGTGTCGCATTTACATTCATTTGAAGTGTAGACGAGGAATACATGACACTTCGCAAATCATATTATATCTTACCATGAAACATAGAAATGAGATGCGATATCGGGTTTTAAGAAGCATTAGAACACTATTGCTACGATAGGTAGACATTTGCAAACGCTATTTCCGTGCAAGGAAGTGTCGCATTTACATTCATTTGAAGTGTAGACGAGGAATACATAACACTTCGCAAATCATATTATATCTTACCATGAAACATAGAAATGAGATGCGATATCGCGTTTTAAGAAGCATTAGAACTCTATTGCTACGATACCTAGACATCTGCGGACGCTATTTCCTAGCAAGGAAGTGTCGCATTTACATTCATTTGAAGTGTAGACGAGGAATACATAACACTTCGCAAATCATATTATATCTTACCATGAAACATAGAAATGAGTTCCGATATCGCGTTTTAAGAATCATAAGAACCCTATTGCTACGATACGTAGACATCTGCAAACGCTATTTCCTTGCAAGGAAGTGTCGCATTTACATTCATTTGAAGCGTGGACGAGGAATACATGACACTTCGCAAATCATATTATATCTTACCATGAAACATAGAAATGAGATGCGTTATCGCGTTTGAAGAAGCATCAGAAATCCATTGCTACGATGAGTAGACATCTGCAAACGCTATTTCCATGCAGGGAAGTGTCGCATTTACATTCATTTGAAGTGTAGACGAGGAATACAGGACACTTCGCAAATCATATTATATCTTACCATGAATCATAGAAGTGTGATGCGATATCGCGTTTTAAGAAGCATCAGAAATCCATTGCTACGATACGTAGACATCAGCAAACGCTATTTCCTTGCAAGAAAGTGTCGCATTTACATTCATTTGAAGTGTAGACGAGGAATACATAACACTTCGCAAATCATATTATATCTTACCATGAAACATAGAAATGAGATGCGATAACGCGTTTTAAGAATCATAAGAACCCTATTGCTACGATACCTAGACATCTGCAAACGCTACTTCCTAGCAAGGAAGTGTCGCATTTACATTCATTTGAAGTGTAGACGAGGAATACATAACACTTCGCAAATCATATTATATCTTACCATGAAACATAGAAATGAGATGCGATATCGCGTTTTAAGAAGCATTAGAACTCTATTGCTACGATACCCAGACATCTGCAGACGCTATTTCCTAGCAAGGAAGTGTCGCATTTACATTCATTTGAAGTGTAGACGAGGAATACATAACACTTCGCAAATCATATTATATCTTACCATGAAACATAGAAATGAGATGCGATATCGCGTTTTAAGAAGCATTAGAACTCTATTGCTACGATACCTAGACATCTGCAGACGCTATTTCCTAGCAAGGAAGTGTCGCATTTACATTCATTTGAAGTGTAGACGAGGAATACATGACACTTCGCAAATCATATAATATCATGCCATGAAACATAGAAATGAGATGCGATATCGCGATTTAAGAAACATAAGAACTCTATTGCTACGATACGTAGACATCTGCATACGCTATTTCCGTGCAAGGAAGTGTCGCATTTACATTCATTTGAAGTGCAGACGAGGAATACATAACACTTGGCAAATCATATTATATCTTACCATGAAACATGGGAATGAGATGCGATATCGCGTTCTAAGAATCATAAGAACTCTATTGCTACGATACGTAGACATCTGCAAGCGCTATTTCCCTGCAAGGAAGTGTCGCATTTACATTCATTTGAACAGTAGAAGAAGAATGCAAAACACTTCGCAATGAATATTATATCTTATCATGAAACATAGATAAGAGATGCAATATCTCTTTTTAAGAAGCATTTGAACTCTATTGCTTCGATACGTAGACATCTGCAAACGCTATTTCCTAGCAAGGAAGTGTCGCATTTACATTCATTTGAAGTGTAGACGAGGAATACATAACACTTCGCCAATCATATTATATCTTACCATGAAACATAGAAATGAGATGCGATATCGCGTTTTAAGAAGCATTAGAACATCATTGCTACGATATGTAGACATTTGCAAACGCTATTTCCTTGCAAGGAAGTGTCGCATTTACATTCATTTGAAGTGTAGACGAGGAATGCATAACACTTCGCAATGAATATTATATCTTATCAAGAAACATAAATATGAGATGCAATATTTCGTTTTAAGAAGCATTTGAACTCTATTGCTTCGATACGTAGACGTCTGCAAACGCTATTTTCTTGCAAGGTAGTGTCGCATTTACATTCATTTGAATCGTAGACGAGGAATGCATAACACTTCGCAAAGAATATAATATCTTATCATGAGACATAGATAAGAGATGCAATATCTCGTTTTAAGAAGCATTTGAACTCTATTGCTTCGATACGTAGACATCTGCAAACGCTATTTCCTAGCAAGGAAGTGTCGCATTTACATTCATTTGAAGTGTAGACGAGGAATATGTGATACTTCGCAAATCATATTATATCTTACCATGAAACATAGAAATGAGATGCGATATCGCGTTTTAAGAAGCATTAGAACTCTATTGCTTCGATACGTAGATATCTGCAAACGCTATTTCCTAGCAAGGAAGTGTCGCATTTACTTTCATTTGAAGTGTAGACGAGGAATACATAACACTTCGCAAATTATATTATATCTTACCATGAAACATAGAAATGAGATTCGATATCGCATTTTAAGAAGCATTAGAAAGCTGTTGCTACGATACGTAGACATCTGCAAACGCTATTTCCTAGCGAGGAAGTATCGCATTCACATTCATTTGAAGTGTAGACGAGGAATACATAACACTTCGCAAATCATGTTATATCTTACCATGAAACATAGAAATGAGATGCGATATCGCGTTTTAGGAATCATATGAACTCTATTGCTACGATACGTAGACATCTGCAATCGCTATATCCGTGCAAGGAAGTGTCGCATTTACATTCATTTGAAGTGTAGACGAGGAATACATAACACTTCGCAAATCATATTATATCATACCATGAAACATAGAAATGAGTTGCGATATCGCGTTTTAAGAAGCATTAGAACTCTATTGCTACGATACGTAGACATCTGCAAAAGCTATTTCCTTGCAAGGAAGTGTCGCATTTACATTCATTTGAATCGTAGACGAGGAATGCATAACACTTCGCAATGAATATTATATCTTATCAAGAAACATAGATATGAGATGCGATATCGCGTTTTAAGAAGCATTAGAACCCTATTGCTACGATAGGTAGACATCTGCAAACGCTCTTTCCTAGCAAGGAAGTGTCGCATTTACATTCACTTGCAGTGTAGGCGAGGACTACATAACACATCGCAAATCATTTTATATCTTACCATGAAACATAGAAATGAGATGCGATATCGCGTTTTAAGTAGCATTAGAACTCTATTGCTACGATAACTAGACATCTGCAGACGCTATTTCCTAGCAAGGAAGTGTCGCATTTACATTCATTTGAAGTGTAGACGAGGAATACATGTTACTTCGCAAATCATATTATACCTTACCATGAAACATAGTAATGAGATTCGATATCGCGTTTTAAGAAGCATTACAAATCTATTGCTACGATACGTAGACATCTGCAAACGCTAATTACTTGTGTCACGTCCCGAGGTGCGGTTGCGCTCGCAACGGTGGCACAAAGTCGTAACCGTTCCCGAAAATAACGCGAATTGCGTCCGGACCGGGTTCGTTGGCGTTTCGGACTCGATAAAACGGTAATTAACACTAAACTTACCTTGCGAAGGCTTGATTCCGCTGTCTGATTTCTCTTTCCAGGTACCTGGAGCGCCTTGGATCCGCAACCGGGATGGCGGCGGCGTACGGCTGGAACGGAGGTACGGGTCGTGCGGCGAAGGAAACCTCCTTCACAGGAACCAGGACTCGAACGCAGGAAATTGAATATTCTGGTGCATCACCCACGTATTCCCGAGCGAGACGACGAATAAACTCTCTCCTCCCCGCGCGTCGTGTACGCTTTGTCGGAGGTGCAAGGCTCGTCGAGAATACTCGAACTTCGGTCGAGTACGGCGCGGCTAAGCGTTGGTTCGCTCTAGCTTACCGGGATCAACCTGGGCGCAAGATATTCTGTATACGGTAGAAGTGAGGATGGAGCAACTAAGCGCTGGTTCGCTCTAGTCGTCGAGCCTCAAGACTATCGCAGATGAGATATAGAAATAGAATAATCGCGAGCGTACCCGTGGAGTAGAATTAAGGAATTGTATTTGAACTCGAATAAAGATACTTTGAATCTGGTAAAAATAAACTATATTCTATGATTTCACTATACTAAATACACTTGACTAAGTTCTAAGTTCCTGACTAGCGATTACAATGAGAATTAGAAATAGTATAAAGTATCGAATGGACTCCGCTATGGGAGTATGGATAGAGACGAATGCATTAGAGCTAATTGCTCGTTGCGAATGAGCCTATTGCTCGGATCGGAAGTGCATCGTTCGGATGCTGGGTTAGAACTCCTCGGTTCGGAGATGAGTTAGCAACTGACTCTCGGATCTCGCGTCCGCGACCTCCTCGGGTCGCGCGGCGCGCGAGTCGCTGGGCCCTCGCGGTGGGGCGGACGGTCGGAGTAGGGCGGCCGCTCGGCCCTCGTGGTGGGGCGGCCGTTCGGAGTGGGGCGCGGCCCGCGTTAAGCGTGAGCCGCGAGCGTCGAGTGTGCGCGCGAGTGCACGGAACATAGCCGTGCATGAATGAAATATATACATATATTCACTTAAATCTAGGTGTGTGTTGGTGTGTATGTACATAGGTGAGTAGTGTGCTTATTCTAATCCCACATGTACGAGAAGTACGTATAGGGCTTCGTGATCGCTGGGGATTCGACCCAGTATGTGTCGGAGAGCTCCTCGCCCTCGTAATACGGGGTGAAGTCCTCCCCCTCGTGTGTGGAGATCGCGCGTGGGCGCGGCATGCTGCATCCTTCTTCCCTCTCGTACCTTTGTCTCCTTCTGTAAGGACGGCGAGTCGGCGGGTGGCCCGTGTGCAGGGGCTCCGGATACGGATGCTGGGGATGATGAGTTGGACGCCGGAGGGTGGCAGGCGGTACGCCTGACGTTACACTTGCAAGGTAGTGTCGCATTTACGTTCATTTGAAGTGTAGACGTGGAATACATGACACTTCGCAAATCATGTTATATCTTACCATTAAACATAGAAATGAGATGCGATATCGCGTTTTAAGAAGCATTAGGAATCTATTGCTACGATACGTAGACATCTGTAAACGCAATTTCCTTGCAAGGAAGTGTCGCATTTACATTCATTTGAAGTGCAGACGAGGAATACATAACACTTCGCAAATCATATTATATCTTACCATGAAACATGGGAATGAGATGCGATATCGCGTTCTAAGAATCATAAGAACTCTATTGCTACGATACGTAGACATCTGCAAACGCTATTTCCCTGCAAGGAAGTGTCGCATTTACATTCATTTGAACCGTAGACGAGGAATGCATAACACTTCGCAAAGAATATTATATCTTATCATGAAACATAGATAAGAGATGCAATATCTCTTTTTAAGAAGCATTTGAACTCTATTGCTTCGATACGTAGACATCTGCAAACGCTATTTCCTGGCAAGGAAGTGTCGCATTTACATTCATTTGAAGTGTAGACGAGGAATACATAACACTTCGCCAATCATATTATATCTTACCATGAAACATAGAAAAGAGATGCGATATCGCGTTTTAAGAAGCATTAGAACACCATTGCTACGATATGTAGACATTTGCAAACGCTATTTCCTTGCAAGGAAGTGTCGCATTTACATTCAATTGAAGCGTGGACGAGGAATACATGACACTTCGCAAATCATATTATATCTTACCATGAATCATAGAAATGAGATGCGATATCGCGTTTTAAGAAGCATCAGAAATCCATTGCTACGATACCTAGACATCTGCAGACGCTATTTCCTAGCAAGGAAGTGTCGCATTTACATTCATTTGAAGTGCAGACGAGGAATACATAACACTTCGCAAATCATATTATATCTTACCATGAAACATGGGAATGAGATGCGATATCGCGTTCTAAGAATCATAAGAACTCTATTGCTACGATACGTAGACATCTGCAAACGCTATTTCCCTGCAAGGAAGTGTCGCATTTACATTCATTTGAACCGTAGACGAGGAATGCATAACACTTCGCAAAGAATATTATATCTTATCATGAAACATAGATAAGAGATGCAATATCTCTTTTTAAGAAGCATTTGAACTCTATTGCTTCGATACGTAGACATCTGCAAACGCTATTTCCTAGCAAGGAAGTGTCGCATTTACATTCATTTGAAGTGTAGACGAGGAATACATAACACTTCGCCAATCATATTATATCTTACCATGAAACATAGAAAAGAGATGCGATATCGCGTTTTAAGAAGCATTAGAACACCATTGCTACGATATGTAGACATTTGCAAACGCTATTTCCTTGCAAGGAAGTGTCGCATTTACATTCATTTGAAGTGTAGACGAGGAATACATAACACTTCGCAAATCATATTATATCTTACCATGAAACATAGAAATGAGATGCGATATCGCGTTTTAAGAAGCATTAGAACTCTATTGCTACGATACGTAGACATCTGCAGACGCTATTTCCTAGCAAGGTAGTGTCGCATTTACATTCATTTGAAACGTAGACGAGGAATGCATAACACTTCGCAATGAATATTATATCTTATCAAGAAACATAGATATGAGATGCAATATCTCGTTTTAAGAAGCATTTGAACTGTATTGCTTCGATACGTAGACATCTGGAAACGCTATTTCCTTGCAAGGTAGTGTCGCATTTACATTCATTTGAATCGTAGACGAGGAATGCATAACACTTCGCAAAGAATATAATATCTTATCATGAGACATAGATAAGAGATGCAATATCTCGTTTTAAGAATCATATGAACTCTATTGCTACGATACGTAGACATCTGCAATCGCTATTTCCTAGCAAGGAAGTGTCGCATTTACATTCATTTGAAGTGTAGACGAGGAATACATAACACTTCGCCAATCATATTATATCTTACCATGAAACATAGAAATGAGATGCGATATCGCGTTTTAAGAAGCATTAGAACACCATTGCTACGATATGTAGACATTTGCAAACGCTAATTACTTGCAAGGTAGTGTCGCATTTACGTTCATTTGAAGTGTAGACGTGGAATACATGACACTTCGTAAATCATATTATATCTTACCATTAAACATAGAAATGAGATGCGATATCGCGTTTTAAGAAGCATTAGAAATCTATTGCTACGATACGTAGACATCTGCAAACGCCATTTCCTAGCGAGGAAGTGTCGCATTCACATTCACTTGAAGTGTAGACGAGGAATACATGACACTTCGCAAATCATATTATATCTTACCATGAAACATAGAAATGAGATGCGATATCGCGATTTAAGAATCATAAGAACTCTATTGCTACGATACGTAGACATCTGCATACGCTATTTCCTTGCAAGGAAGTGTCGCATTTACATTCATTTGAAGTGCAGACGAGGAATACATAACGCTTCGCAAATCATATTATATCTTACCATGAAACATGGGAATGAGATGCGATATCGCGTTCTAAGAATCATAAGAACTCTATTGCTACGATACGTAGACATCTGCAAACGCTATTTCCCTGCAAGGAAGTGTCGCATTTACATTCATTTGAACCGTAGACGAGGAATGCATAACACTTCGCAAAGAATATTATATCTTATCATGAAACATAGATAAGAGATGCAATATCTCGTTTTAAGAAGCATTTGAACTCTATTGCTTCGATACGTAGACATCTGGAAACGCTATTTCCTAGCAAGGAAGTGTCGCATTTACATTCATTTGAAGTGTAGGCGAGGAATACATAATACTTTGCAATGAATATTACATCTTATCATGAAGCATAGAAATGAGATGCGATATCTTGTTTTAAGAAGCATTTGAACTCTATTGCTTCGATACGTAGACATCTGCAAACGCTATTTCCTTGCAAGGTAGTGTCGCATTTACATTCATTTGAAGTGTAGACGTGGAATACGTGACACTTCGCAAATCATATTACATCTTACCATGAAACATAGAAATGGGATGCGATATCGCGTTTTAAGAAGTATTAGAACTCTATTGCTACGATACCTAGACATCTGCAGACGCTATTTCCTAGCAAGGATGTGTCGCATTTACATTCATTTGAAGTGTAGACGAGGAATACATGATACTTCGCAAGTCATATTACATATTACCATGAAACATGGAAATGAGATGCAATATCGCGATTTAAGAATCATAAGAACTCTATTGCTACGATACGTAAACATCTGCATACGCTACTTCCTTGCAAGGAAGTGTTGCATTTACATTCATTTGAAGTGCAAACGAGGAATACATAACACTTCGCAAATCATATTATATCTTACCATGAAACATGGGAATGAGATGCGATATCGCGTTCTAAGAATCATAAGAACTCTATTGCTACGATACGTAGACATCTGCAAACGCTATTTCCTAGCAAGGAAGTGTCGCATTTACATTCATTTGAAGTGTAGACGAGGAATACATAACACTTCGCCAATCATATTATATCTTACCATGAAACATAGAAATGAGATGCGATATCGCGTTTTAAGAAGCATTAGAACACCACTGCTACGATATGTAGACATTTGCAAACGCTAATTGCTTGCAAGGTAGTGTCGCATTTACGTTCATTTGAAGTGTAGACGTGGAATACATGGCACTTCGCAAATCATATTATATCTTACCATTAGACATAGAAATGAGATGCGATATCGCGTTTTAAGAAGCATTAGAAATCTATTGCTACGATACGTAGACATCTGCAAACGCCATTTCCTAGCGAGGAAGTGTCGCATTCACATTCACTTGAAGTGTAGACGAGGAATACATGATACTTCGCAAGTCATATTATATCTTACCATGAAACACAGAAATGAGATGCAATATCGCGATTTAAGAATCATAAGAACTCTATTGCTACGATACGTAAACATCTGCATACGCTATTTCCTTGCAAGGAAGTGTTGCATTTACATTCATTTGAAGTGCAAACGAGGAATACATAACACTTCGCAAATCATATTATATCTTACCATGAAACATGGGAATGAGATGCGATATCGCGTTCTAAGAATCATAAGAACTCTATTGCTACGATACGTAGACATCTGCAAACGCTATTTCCTAGCAAGGAAGTGTCGCATTTACATTCATTTGAAGTGTAGACGAGGAATACATAACACTTCGCCCATCATATTATATCTTACCATGAAACATAGAAATGAGATGCGATATCGCGTTTTAAGAAGCATTAGAACACCATTGCTACGATATGTAGACATTTGCAAACGCTATTTCCTTGCAAGGAAGTGTCGCATTTACATTCATTTGAAGTGTAGACGAGGAATACATAACACTTCGCAAATCATATTATATCTTACCATGAAACATAGAAATGAGATGCGATATCGAGCTTTAAGAAGCACTGGAACTCTATTGCTACGATACGTAGACATCTGCAAACGCTATTTCCTTGCAAGGAAGTGTCGCATTTACATTCATTTGAAACGTAGACGAGGAATGCATAACACTTCGCAATGAATATTATATCTTATCAAGAAACATAGATATGAGATGCAATATCTCGTTTTAAGAAGCATTTGAACTCTATTGCTTCGATACGTAGACATCTGGAACCGCTATTGCCTTGCAAGGTAGTGTCGCATTTACATTCATTTGAATCGTAGACGAGGAATGCATAACACTTCGCAAAGAATATAATATCTTATCATGAGACATAGATAAGAGATGCAATATCTCGTTTTAAGAAGCATTTGAACTCTATTGCTTCGATACGTAGACATCTGCAAACGCTATTTCCTAGCAACGAAGTGTCGCATTTACATTCATTTGAAGTGTAGACGAGGACTACATAACACTTCGCAAATCATATTATATCTTACCATGAAACATAGAAATGAGATGCGATATCGCGTTTTAAGAGCCATTAGAACTCTATTGCTACGATACCTATACATCTGCAGACGCTATTTCCTAGCAAGGTAGTGTCACATTTACATTCATTTGAAGTGTAGACGAGGAATACATAACACTTCGCAAATCATATTATATCTTACCATGAAACATAGAAATGAGATGCGATATCGCGTTTTAGGAATCATATGAACTCTATTGCTACGATACGTAGACATCTGCAATCGCTATTTCCTTGCAAGGAAGTGTCGCATTTACATTCATTTGAAGTGTAGACGAGGAATACATAACACTTCGCAAATCATATTATATCTTACCATGAAACATAGAAATGAGATGCGATATCGCGTTTTAAGTAGCATTAGAACTCTATTGCTACGATACCTAGACATCTGCAAACGCTATTTCCTTGCAAGGTAGTATCGCATTTACATTCATTTGAAGTGTAGACGTGGAATACATGACACTTCGCAAATCATATTATATCTTACCATGAAACATAGAAATGAGATGCGATATCGCGTTTTAAGAAGCATTAGAATTCTATTGCTACGATACGTAGACATCTGCAAACGCTATTTCCTAGCGAGGAAGTGTCGCATTCACATTCATTTGAAGTGTAGACGAGGAATACATAATACGTCGCGAATCATATTATATCTTACCATGAAACATAGAAATGAGATGCGATATCGCGTTTTAAGAATCATAAGAACTCTATTGCTACGATACGTAGACATCTGCAAACGCAACTTCCTTACAAGGAAGTGTCGCATTTACATTGATTTGAATCGTAGACGAGGAATGCATAACACTTCGCAATGAATATTATATCTTATCATGAAACATAGATATGAGATGCAATATCTCGTTTTAAGAAGCATTAGAACTCTATCCCTATGATACGTAGACATCTGCGAACGCTATTTCCTTGCAAGGTAGTGTCGCATTTACATTCATTTGAATCGTAGACGAGGAATGCATAACACTTCGCAAAGAATATAATATCTTATCATGAGACATAGATAAGAGATGCAATATCTCGTTTTAAGAAGCATTTGAACTCTATTGCTTCGATACGTAGACATCTGCAAACGCTATTTCCCTGCAAGGAAGTGTCGCATTTACATTCATTTGAAGTGTAGACGAGGAATACATAACACTTCGCGAATCATATTATATCTTATTATGAAACATGGATATGAGATGCAATATCTCGTTTTAAGAAGCATTTGAACTCTATTGCTTCGATACGTAGACATCTGCAAACGCTATCTCCTTGCAAGGAAGTGTCGCATTTACATTCATTTGAATCGTAGACGAGGAATGCATAACACTTCGCAATGAATATTATATCTTATCAAGAAACATAGATATGAGATGCAATATCTCGTTTTAAGAAGCATTTGAACTCTATTGCTTCGATACGTAGACATCTGGAAACGCTATTTCCTAGCAAGGAAGTGTCGCATTTACATTCATTTGAAGTGTAGGCGAGGAATACATAATACTTTGCAATGAATATTACATCTTATCATGAAGCATAGAAATGAGATGCGATATCTTGTTTTAAGAAGCATTTGAACTCTATTGCTTCGATACGTAGACATCTGCAAACGCTATTTCCTTGCAAGGTAGTGTCGCATTTACATTCATTTGAAGTGTAGACGTGGAATACGTGACACTTCGCAAATCATATTACATCTTACCATGAAACATAGAAATGGGATGCGATATCGCGTTTTAAGAAGTATTAGAACTCTATTGCTACGATACCTAGACATCTGCAGACGCTATTTCCTAGCAAGGATGTGTCGCATTTACATTCATTTGAAGTGTAGACGAGGAATACATGATACTTCGCAAGTCATATTATATCTTACCATGAAACATGGAAATGAGATGCAATATCGCGATTTAAGAATCATAAGAACTCTATTGCTACGATACGTAAACATCTGCATACGCTATTTCCTTGCAAGGAAGTGTTGCATTTACATTCATTTGAAGTGCAAACGAGGAATACATAACACTTCGCAAATCATATTATATCTTACCATGAAACATGGGAATGAGATGCGATATCGCGTTCTAAGAATCATAAGAACTCTATTGCTACGATACGTAGACATCTGCAAACGCTATTTCCTAGCAAGGAAGTGTCGCATTTACATTCATTTGAAGTGTAGACGAGGAATACATAACACTTCGCCAATCATATTATATCTTACCATGAAACATAGAAATGAGATGCGATATCGCGTTTTAAGAAGCATTAGAACACCATTGCTACGATATGTAGACATTTGCAAACGCTAATTACTTGCAAGGTAGTGTCGCATTTACGTTCATTTGAAGTGTAGACGTGGAATACATGACACTTCGCAAATCATATTATATCTTACCATTAAACATAGAAATGAGATGCGATATCGCGTTTTAAGAAGCATTAGAAATCTATTGCTACGATACGTAGACATCTGCAAACGCCATTTCCTAGCGAGGAAGTGTCGCATTCACATTCACTTGAAGTGTAGACGAGGAATACATAACACTTCGCAAATCATATTATATCTTACCATGAAACATAGAAATGAGATGCGATATCGCGTTTTAGGAATCATATGAACTCTATTGCTACGATACGTAGACATCTGCAATCGCTATTTCCTTGCAAGGAAGTGTCGCATTTACATTCATTTGAAGTGTAGACGAGGAATACATAACACTTCGCAAATCATATTATATCTTACCATGAAACATAGAAATGAGATGCGATATCGCGTTTTAAGTAGCATTAGAACTCTATTGCTACGATACCTAGACATCTGCAAACGCTATTTCCTTGCAAGGTAGTATCGCATTTACATTCATTTGAAGTGTAGACGTGGAATACATGACACTTCGCAAATCATATTATATCTTACCATGAAACATAGAAATGAGATGCGATATCGCGTTTTAAGAAGCATTAGAATTCTATTGCTACGATACGTAGACATCTGCAAACGCTATTTCCTAGCGAGGAAGTGTCGCATTCACATTCATTTGAAGTGTAGACGAGGAATACATAATACGTCGCGAATCATATTATATCTTACCATGAAACATAGAAATGAGATGCGATATCGCGTTTTAAGAATCATAAGAACTCTATTGCTACGATACGTAGACATCTGCAAACGCAACTTCCTTACAAGGAAGTGTCGCATTTACATTGATTTGAATCGTAGACGAGGAATGCATAACACTTCGCAATGAATATTATATCTTATCATGAAACATAGATATGAGATGCAATATCTCGTTTTAAGAAGCATTAGAACTCTATCCCTATGATACGTAGACATCTGCGAACGCTATTTCCTTGCAAGGTAGTGTCGCATTTACATTCATTTGAATCGTAGACGAGGAATGCATAACACTTCGCAAAGAATATAATATCTTATCATGAGACATAGATAAGAGATGCAATATCTCGTTTTAAGAAGCATTTGAACTCTATTGCTTCGATACGTAGACATCTGCAAACGCTATTTCCCTGCAAGGAAGTGTCGCATTTACATTCATTTGAAGTGTAGACGAGGAATACATAACACTTCGCGAATCATATTATATCTTATTATGAAACATGGATATGAGATGCAATATCTCGTTTTAAGAAGCATTTGAACTCTATTGCTTCGATACGTAGACATCTGCAAACGCTATCTCCTTGCAAGGAAGTGTCGCATTTACATTCATTTGAATCGTAGACGAGGAATGCATAACACTTCGCAATGAATATTATATCTTATCAAGAAACATAGATATGATATGCAATATCTCGTTTTAAGAAGCATTTGAACTCTATTGCTTCGATACGTAGACATCTGGAAACGCTATTTCCTAGCAAGGAAGTGTCGCATTTACATTCATTTGAAGTGTAGGCGAGGAATACATAATACTTTGCAATGAATATTACATCTTATCATGAAGCATAGAAATGAGATGCGATATCTTGTTTTAAGAAGCATTTGAACTCTATTGCTTCGATACGTAGACATCTGCAAACGCTATTTCCTTGCAAGGTAGTGTCGCATTTACATTCATTTGAAGTGTAGACGTGGAATACGTGACACTTCGCAAATCATATTACATCTTACCATGAAACATAGAAATGGGATGCGATATCGCGTTTTAAGAAGTATTAGAACTCTATTGCTACGATACCTAGACATCTGCAGACGCTATTTCCTAGCAAGGATGTGTCGCATTTACATTCATTTGAAGTGTAGACGAGGAATACATGATACTTCGCAAGTCATATTATATCTTACCATGAAACATGGAAATGAGATGCAATATCGCGATTTAAGAATCATAAGAACTCTATTGCTACGATACGTAAACATCTGCATACGCTATTTCCTTGCAAGGAAGTGTTGCATTTACATTCATTTGAAGTGCAAACGAGGAATACATAACACTTCGCAAATCATATTATATCTTACCATGAAACATGGGAATGAGATGCGATATCGCGTTCTAAGAATCATAAGAACTCTATTGCTACGATACGTAGACATCTGCAAACGCTATTTCCTAGCAAGGAAGTGTCGCATTTACATTCATTTGAAGTGTAGACGAGGAATACATAACACTTCGCCAATCATATTATATCTTACCATGAAACATAGAAATGAGATGCGATATCGCGTTTTAAGAAGCATTAGAACACCATTGCTACGATATGTAGACATTTGCAAACGCTAATTACTTGCAAGGTAGTGTCGCATTTACGTTCATTTGAAGTGTAGACGTGGAATACATGACACTTCGCAAATCATATTATATCTTACCATTAAACATAGAAATGAGATGCGATATCGCGTTTTAAGAGCATTAGAAATCTATTGCTACGATACGTAGACATCTGCAAACGCCATTTCCTAGCGAGGAAGTGTCGCATTCACATTCACTTGAAGTGTAGACGAGGAATACATGATACTTCGCAAGTCATATTATATCTTACCATGAAACATGGGAATGAGATGCGATATCGCGTTCTAAGAATCATAAGAACTCTATTGCTACGATACGTAGACATCTGCAAACGCTATTTCCTAGCAAGGAAGTGTCGCATTTACATTCATTTGAAGTGTAGACGAGGAATACATAACACTTCGCCCATCATATTATATCTTACCATGAAACATAGAAATGAGATGCGATATCGCGTTTTAAGAAGCATTAGAACACCATTGCTACGATATGTAGACATTTGCAAACGCTATTTCCTTGCAAGGAAGTGTCGCATTTACATTCATTTGAAGTGTAGACGAGGAATACATAACACTTCGCAAATCATATTATATCTTACCATGAAACATAGAAATGAGATGCGATATCGCGCTTTAAGAAGCACTGGAACTCTATTGCTACGATACGTAGACATCTGCAAACGCTATTTCCTTGCAAGGAAGTGTCGCATTTTACATTCATTTGAAACGTAGACGAGGAATGCATAACACTTCGCAATGAATATTATATCTTATCAAGAAACATAGATATGAGATGCAATATCTCGTTTTAAGAAGCATTTGAAATCTATTGCTTCGATACGTAGACATCTGGAACCGCTATTGCCTTGCAAGGTAGTGTCGCATTTACATTCATTTGAATCGTAGACGAGGAATGCATAACACTTCGCAAAGAATATAATATCTTATCATGAGACATAGATAAGAGATGCAATATCTCGTTTTAAGAAGCATTTGAACTCTATTGCTTCGATACGTAGACATCTGCAAACGCTATTTCCTAGCAACGAAGTGTCGCATTTACATTCATTTGAAGTGTAGACGAGGACTACATAACACTTCGCAAATCATATTATATCTTACCATGAAACATAGAAATGAGATGCGATATCGCGTTTTAAGAGCCATTAGAACTCTATTGCTACGATACCTATACATCTGCAGACGCTATTTCCTAGCAAGGTAGTGTCACATTTACATTCATTTGAAGTGTAGACGAGGAATACATAACACTTCGCAAATCATATTATATCTTACCATGAAACATAGAAATGAGATGCGATATCGCGTTTTAAGAAGCATTTGAACTCTATTGCTTCGATACGTAGACATCTGCAAACGCTATTTCCTAGCGAGGAAGTGTCGCATTTACATTCATTTGAAGTGTAGACGAGGAATACATAACACTTCGCAAATCATATTATATCTTACCATGAAACATAGAAATGAGATGCGATATCGCGTTTTAAGAAGCATTTGAACTCTATTGCTTCGATACGTAGACATCTGCAAACGCTATTTCCTAGCGAGGAAGTGTCGCATTTACATTCAATTGAAGTGTAGACCAGGAATACATAACACTTCGCAAATCATATTATATCTTACCATGAAACATAGAAATGAGATTCGATATCGCGTTTTAAGAAGCATTAGAAAGCTATTGCTACGATACGTAGACATCTGCAAACGCTATTTCCTAGCGAGGAAGTATCGCATTCACATTCATTTGAAGTGTAGACGAGGAATACATAACACTTCGCAAATCATGTTATATCTTACCATGAAACATAGAAATGAGATGCGATATCGCGTTTTAGGAATCATATGAACTCTATTGCTACGATACGTAGACATCTGCAATCGCTATTTCCTTGCAAGGAAGTGTCGCATTTACATTCATTTGAAGTGTAGACGAGGAATACATAACACTTCGCAAATCATATTATATCTTACCATGAAATATAGAAATGAGATGCGATATCGCGTTTTAGGAATCATATGAACTCTATTGCTACGATACGTAGACATCTGCAATCGCTATTTCCTTGCAAGGAAGTGTCGCATTTACATTCATTTGAAGTGTAGACGAGGAATACATAACACTTCGCAAATCATATTATATCTTACCATGAAACATAGAAATGAGATGCGATATCGCGTTTTAAGTAGCATTAGAACTCTATTGCTACGATACCTAGACATCTGCAAACGCTATTTCCTTGCAAGGTAGTATCGCATTTACATTCATTTGAAGTGTAGACGTGGAATACATGACACTTCGCAAATCATATTATATCTTACCATGAAACATAGAAATGAGATGCGATATCGCGTTTTAAGAAGCATTAGAATTCTATTGCTACGATACGTAGACATCTGCAAACGCTATTTCCTAGCGAGGAAGTGTCGCATTCACATTCATTTGAAGTGTAGACGAGGAATACATAATACGTCGCGAATCATATTATATCTTACCATGAAACATAGAAATGAGATGCGATATCGCGTTTTAAGAATCATAAGAACTCTATTGCTACGATACGTAGACATCTGCAAACGCAACTTCCTTACAAGGAAGTGTCGCATTTACATTGATTTGAATCGTAGACGAGGAATGCATAACACTTCGCAATGAATATTATATCTTATCATGAAACATAGATATGAGATGCAATATCTCGTTTTAAGAAGCATTAGAACTCTATCCCTATGATACGTAGACATCTGCAAACGCTATTTCCTTGCAAGGTAGTGTCGCATTTACATTCATTTGAATCGTAGACGAGGAATGCATAACACTTCGCAAAGAATATAATATCTTATCATGAGACATAGATAAGAGATGCAATATCTCGTTTTAAGAAGCATTTGAACTCTATTGCTTCGATACGTAGACATCTGCAAACGCTATTTCCTAGCAACGAAGTGTCGCATTTACATTCATTTGAAGTGTAGACGAGGACTACATAACACTTCGCAAATCATATTATATCTTACCATGAAACATAGAAATGAGATGCGATATCGCGTTTTAAGAGCCATTAGAACTCTATTGCTACGATACCTATACATCTGCAGACGCTATTTCCTAGCAAGGTAGTGTCACATTTACATTCATTTGAAGTGTAGACGAGGAATACATAACACTTCGCAAATCATATTATATCTTACCATGAAACATAGAAATGAGATGCGATATCGCGTTTTAAGAAGCATTTGAACTCTATTGCTTCGATACGTAGACATCTGCAAACGCTATTTCCTAGCGAGGAAGTGTCGCATTTACATTCATTTGAAGTGTAGACGAGGAATACATAACACTTCGCAAATCATATTATATCTTACCATGAAACATAGAAATGAGATGCGATATCGCGTTTTAAGAAGCATTTGAACTCTATTGCTTCGATACGTAGACATCTGCAAACGCTATTTCCTAGCGAGGAAGTGTCGCATTTACATTCAATTGAAGTGTAGACGAGGAATACATAACACTTCGCAAATCATATTATATCTTACCATGAAACATAGAAATGAGATTCGATATCGCGTTTTAAGAAGCATTAGAAAGCTATTGCTACGATACGTAGACATCTGCAAACGCTATTTCCTAGCGAGGAAGTATCGCATTCACATTCATTTGAAGTGTAGACGAGGAATACATAACACTTCGCAAATCATGTTATATCTTACCATGAAACATAGAAATGAGATGCGATATCGCGTTTTAGGAATCATATGAACTCTATTGCTACGATACGTAGACATCTGCAATCGCTATTTCCTTGCAAGGAAGTGTCGCATTTACATTCATTTGAAGTGTAGACGAGGAATACATAACACTTCGCAAATCATATTATATCTTACCATGAAATATAGAAATGAGATGCGATATCGCGTTTTAGGAATCATATGAACTCTATTGCTACGATACGTAGACATCTGCAATCGCTATTTCCTTGCAAGGAAGTGTCGCATTTACATTCATTTGAAGTGTAGACGAGGAATACATAACACTTCGCAAATCATATTATATCTTACCATGAAACATAGAAATGAGATGCGATATCGCGTTTTAAGTAGCATTAGAACTCTATTGCTACGATACCTAGACATCTGCAAACGCTATTTCCTTGCAAGGTAGTATCGCATTTACATTCATTTGAAGTGTAGACGTGGAATACATGACACTTCGCAAATCATATTATATCTTACCATGAAACATAGAAATGAGATGCGATATCGCGTTTTAAGAAGCATTAGAATTCTATTGCTACGATACGTAGACATCTGCAAACGCTATTT